>NW_027438397.1:0-134889 GCF_000715075.1 Nicotiana tabacum | reverse complement strand
ACTAAGGTTTGGATTTTTGGACCTCTAGCAGTGATGAGATCTTCAGCCTGCTATTTATAATTGAGAAACATTTTAGTCATTCCCATGATTTGTTTCACGACATGGAGTGGCCCCACTTTAAGAAGGCTTTCTTATGATTTAATTAATTGTGGTACTAGTAATTTTCATATGATTCACAAGGGGAGGATATAACAATAAAAAAATAAGTATTAGAGCAAAGATCAAAAAAGCAATGATTGTGATTAGTTTTGTTATTAAATTGCAGCGTTGAATATAGCCAGCCCATCATGGACTGGACTGTGCCGTGTAAATAGCCTTGGCTATTCTACTGGTTAGCGTTGATTTTTGCATTTGCACTTGTGAAGACAAAAATATGGATTAAATTTAACAAGGATGGGACAAACATGATTTTAGTTAAGAATTGAATAATTATAAGTGGGTCGGTAGAATTTTGCATTTCCACTTGCCAACAATAATAGCTTTTCTTATATGAAAAGATTCTCTCCGTTTCGGCTATGTGCACTTTTAAATAAATGTTAGACATGTTTACAATACGACCAATAAAACAGAGAAATTAAGAAAAAGAAAATCAAAGTTGGATGGCGTCTTGGTTTTTTGTTTGATCATGTGCTTAAAACCAGACTGTTAAGACTGAGCTGATCAACAATGTTGTAGCTTTTAAAATATTAGCTAACTATAGTGACACATATTAGTCAATTTTGAAATAATTCTTTATATAATTTAATAGAGATAGAAGAGTTAGAGATATAAGAGTTGTTAATTTTTTTATGTATTTCCATACAAAATGATTCTATCTTGGCTACATTACAAATAAAAACAGTTTTAATTGAATTAGAGCTTAGATGGTTATAAGATTTTCTTTTAAAATAATGAAAAAGAAAAGAGTGTTAAAGTAAAAAAAAAATTATCTATAGATATACGAATATACATAGTTTTAATACATGATTCTCTAAGTGTAGCATATACTAAATATATACATTTCGGAAAAGGGCCAGAACTGATCCTGAACTATAGTTTCAGGGTTAAAAATAGAGAAATTTTCATAAAGCACTATCTTTTAGTGGTAATTAACTATCTATAGATACCATTTGTTATATTATGGATTGTAGATGCGTTTTCTGTTGTTATAAGATGTATTAGAGGTATTTAAGCTATTGTATTCATGAATACAGTAGCAAAAATAGGCGTGAATCAGGGAAGTCAAGCTAATCAGTTGTTGTATTACTGTATTCACGGCGTGAAACATGGGATTATAGCTGGACATATTATTGTAATTCAACTGTATTCACGGCGTGAAACAGGGGATTACATTATTTTTAAACGGAAAGTGAATCAATTAACATAATAGACTCCTAATATAACTCAACAAACTCAATTATAACACACAAATTTTGTATTTTCAGTTATAAAAAAAATTCTCAACCGAAAAATACCCCCAAAGCATAGCAGTCTTCAAAGAAATTATATAATACATCTGAATACATAAATTATATTAATTAAAAAATATGAATATATTCATGGCATATAGCGAGATAGTGAATACAATGAAATATATAGAATACAGCGGGATACATTGAAATACAATGGGAAAAAAGAGACAGTGAATACAACGAAATACATGGAATACAGCGAGATACATTGAATTACAATGAAAAAAAAGACAATGAATACATGAAAATACAGCATGATACGTTGAAAAATACATTGAAATATATTAACAAAAAAAATTTCTCTTTATCCCCTAGCATAATCAAATTCTGACCCTTGAACACTATTTTCAGATATGTAGTATTCTTGTGACCCTGATAAAACGGTTCAAGATTTGTACTGGAAAAATTCTGGCCATGAAACAAAGCCCTAGCTTCAATGGAATCATAGTAAATCCCAATTCGTTTGTTGGGATTTCTGATGGAGACATTGAGGGCGATCGTAGTTACGACTATTGTTTTTTTATGGAGAGATCGAATTGGGTAAGTGAGGCATCAGCGACGTTAATAGAATACTAGGGCTTCTAATTTGATCGAAAAGATTAGTCTTTTTTGTATTTGTAACGGATTTCTTCATCGCCTTTTGTATCTTTGGAGTAGAAGTATCTGATAAATTTACCTCATTCTTCTTCTTCATCTCGATTAATTTGATTGAAAAGATTCAATCTTTTTTTGATCAACTTGTCCTTTCTGGAGCTTCTATTCGGAAATGCTTGCTAGGGTTTCTCGTTGGATTGAGATTGAGCATCATATTTTCAAAGAATGAGGGAAGAGAATGAAATTATATAATACATCTGAATACATAAATTATATTAATTAAAAAAATATGAATATATTCAGGGCATATAGCGAGATATTTTGCTATAAATATTAAAATGTATCTATAGAATATATTTTTGTTAAATGGTATTTATTTAGAATAAATAAGGTGTTAACCTTTGCTATAGGAGGTAAAAATTCCTTAAAAATACCCTCCATCCACCTATTGGGCCATTGGTATCCCTAACGTTATTTTCCTGGCCTTTACATGTCACTCCAACGAACGGCTCATATTTTAAAAAAAGTTTAATTACTAATTACGTGGCAATTTCTCTTTGGCCTATTTTAAAACAAAAGACCCCTTTCACATACCCGATCTGGTGAACCTTACCCGCCCGAAAAAAACCCACCCACTTCGACCCGTAAACAAATAACCTAAATAAAATACAGATTGTATCTTATTTGTTAGCCATCATTCTTCTCTCCTCTTTGCAGGCCAAAATTCCCCATCTCCCACCTCTCAAATTGAATTCTCAAATTCAACAAAATCAAGTTGGAATCCTCTATAATGTCGAAATCTTCTACTTCTTCTCATGAATTAGGTCAGTCCCGCACAAGTTTTTGCGGATTGACTGCTAACCAGTTTACTGCTACGACACCTATGAATGGTGGTCGTACATTCTTCAAATGTCCTCGTCCTGAAGACATTGGTTGTCGTTATTGTGAATAGTATGATGAAGAACTTCCGCCCCATGTGTCAATGTTTATCCATACTCAAAAGATTTTATTGAATGCCTTTCGTAAAGAAAGGAACAATTTGAAGAAGACCTTGGATGAATTCTTAGGTAGTAATGCTACAGATTTGAAGAAAATGATTTGCTTGGAGAAGAAAGTGTCGAATTTGGAATCAAATTTGAATGATGGAAAAACTTTTGTTGTTGTCATGGGCATTTTTTGTTTGTTATGCAGCCATGAAGACCATGTGTTGAAGTAGAAGTTGCATATTTCTTTTGTCATATTACGTTAATGGCTTGGTCAAATGAAGTTGTGTGGGTATTAAATGTTAGTTGGTATCTTAAATGTTAGTTAAGATGTACTCAACTCAGTTAGTATTTTGTTTGTCAATGAACAAATATGTAGTTTTTGTAGTTTGTGTTCAATCAAGCAAATTTGACTATTGTCCATTATAATCTCTCTGTCTCTTTTTTTTGGGATCATCTGTTTTTGGTTAGTGATACACTAAGACATATGAATAGATAGGAAACATTATAAGGTCATTGGAATTGCACTTCAAACATGCGTGAAGTTTACTAAAAACACAATGCAACAATCACATAAGAGATTCATCAAAGATAGATAATTAGAGGATATAAGACATGATAATTAACAACCATAAAGACTTATAAATGCTGTTACACTGTTTCACCACAAATTAAGCCCATAAAAAATAATTTGGGGTGGATCAACACAGCACCATTCATAACTGATTCACTACAAAAATAACAAAAAAAAAAGATGAAGTTTGAATCAGTCATTACAAAACATTCAAGGATCTAAATGAAGTGGCTGCTACTTAGAGGAAGTTTTGGCTCTCTTAGCCTTTAGCTTCCCAACTCTTGCTTCCTTTTCGTCTATCAATTGGTTAGAAGTCACAACTGCTTTGCCTTTCCAAGTCACCTATTTGGGTGAATAGGGCAGATTAGTAGGTAAATTTACACTAGTTTCATCTCCCTTAAAACTAATCTTCCTGGTATCAATAGGTATTTGGTGCAACTTTCTTTGTTGAAGCATAGTCCAAGCTTCAGATATCACCACTGGCCTCAAATCCGGATCTTCATCATCATCTCCATCTCCAGTAACATCATCAATATCATCTTCATCTACTAGCATGTTTGAAGGTGTAGCAGCTTGTTTACTTGTCTTCATAGTTGCAGCAGGTTTGTGTTGAGCAGATTTGTTTGCTTGACTGGTCTGTTGAGCAGATTTCCTTGCTTGAATGGGCAGTTAAGCAAGTGGTTCACAAGCTGGTGTTCACTCAAAGAAACATTGTATCCAAGATTAGGCATGAAGGCAAAATCTGAATTTTGACTGTGTTGGGGTGTTGTCTATGGCACATCTTCCATTGTTTGAGAACATTCTCCTTGGAACAAATACTTGTGTTTACCATGAACCTACAAGACATAAAAAATGTATTTACTATGGAACTAAAATTGTGCAACCACAAACAAATTTCAGTAAGGAATAAAAGATTACCAATGGACAAGCTCTGATATTGTGACCAGGTTCACTACAGTACCCACATGAAAGAAGCCTTTTCCTTGAAGCAGAACATAACCCCTCTCTCTTCCTAGCCTCATACTTTTCTCTTGTTCTCATGACCTTTGGTCTACCAACCATTATATGCACATCTGGTGGCTCCATAACATGCTCTGGTTCAATTTTCCAGAATTAATCACCTCTAACAAGTTGTATCTTATGCATATACACCATCATGTAAGCTTCTTTGGAATACCACAAATGCACCTCACTCAAACGATCAAGATTTTTGTGGAGTAAAGCTTTGATGGCATGAGGGCATGGTATTCCAGTTATATCACATGCCCTGCATGTACATCTCTTCAATTCCAGGTTCACTACATGCTTGTCTTGTAACGACCCGGCTGGTTGTTTTATGAATTACCACTCTATTTCTCCCATTTATACTTCTTTATACATTGTTTAGCTGTATTATGTGTTATCGGGTTAGTTGGTTCTGGTTTGAAGTGGTTTTGTAGAGAAATGAGACATTTAGTCTCTTAAGTTGGTATTTTAGTTGGAAAAGTCAACCAGAAGTTGACTTTTGAGAAAACAATCTCGGAATTTTGTTTTTATGATTCAGATAGCTTTATGAGGTGATTTGGGATTTAGGAGCGTGATCGGAATATGTTTTGGAGGTCCGGAGTAAATTTAGGCTTGAATTGGCGAAATTGGAATTTTGGCATTTTCCGGTTGGTAGCGGAGATTTTAATATAGGGGTCAAAATGGAATTCCGGAAGTTGGAGTAGGTCCGTCAAATCATTTGTGACGTGTATGCAAAATTTCAGGTCATTCGGACAAGGTTTGGAAGACTTTGTGATCGAAAGCAGAATTTGGAGGTTTTGGAAACCTTAGGCTTGAATCCGAGGGTGTTTTTATGATTCGATGTTGTTTTGAGTGTCCCGAAGGTTGGTATAAGTTTTAATAGTATTATGTGACTTTTTCGTAGTTTTGGTGGAGGTCTAGGGGGCCTTGGCATGAATTCAGAAGATTTTCGAAAAAGTTGGCTTTGGAAGGGAGTAGTTGAAGTTGCTGCCCCTGTCATAACTGCACCTGCGAATAGGGGATCGCAAGTGCAAGATCGCAGAAGCATTGGGGAAGCTGCAGAAGCGGCCATCAGCTAGAGGACCAGAAGTCGTAGGAGCGAGAGCTTGAGCGCACATGCGAGACCGCAGGTGTGGAAGGAGAGGCGTAGATGCGGTCCCTCGAACTTAAGTGAAAACCGCAAAAGCAGTTGGTTTGATCGCAGAAGCGGTACCGCAGGAGCGTAAAGAGAAACGCAGGTGTGAAATCCCTAGGTCAAAAAGTATATAAGGTTTCCTTCGCCAATTTTTGCTAAGTTATCCATTTTTGAAGACGGGAAGTGAGCTATGAGCTTGGGGAGAAGGTTCTACTGAAGGTTTCACCCATGAAGGGTGTTATGAGATTTGGGAAGAAGGGTAAATTGAGTCCTCGGTTCATTGGGTTTTTTGAGGTGCTTCGGAGGATAGGGGAGGTGGCTTATGAGCTTGCTTTGCCACCTAGCTTGTTGAGTGTGCATCTGATATTTCATGTTTCTATGCTCCGGAAGTAAATTAGCGATCTGTCTCATGTTTTCGATTTCAGCATGGTTCAGTTAAAGGGAGATTTGACTTATAATGTGGAGCCAGTAGCTATTTTGGAGCGTCAGGTTCAAAAGTTGAGATCAAAGGATGTAGCTTCAGTGAAAGTGCAGTAGAGAGGTCAGCCCGTGGAGGAGGCTACCTGGGAGACCGAGCAGGAGATGCGGAGCCGATATCCTTACCTATTTGAGGCTTCAGGTATGTTTCTTGACTCGTTCGAGGACGAACGTTTGTTTAAGAGGGGGAGGATGTAATGACCCGACCGATCGTTTCATGAATTACCGCTCCGTTTCCCCCATTTTTGCTTCTTTATGCCTTGTTCAGCTGTATTATGTGGTATCAGGTTGGTTGGATCGGGTTTGGAGTGGTTTTGTAGAGAAATGAGACACTTAGTCTATTAAGATGGCCTTTTAGTTGGAAAAGTCAACCGGAAGTTGACTTGTAAGAAAACAATCTCGGAATTTGGTTTTTATGATTCAGATAGCTTTGTGAGGTGATTTGGGACTTATGAGCGTGATCAGAATATATTTTGGAGGTCCGAAGGAGATTTACGCTTGAATTGACGAAATTGGAATTTTGGCATTTTCCGGTTGGTAGCAGAGATTTTGATATAAAGGTCGGAATGGAATTCCGAAAGTTTAAGTAGGTCTGTTGTGTCATTTGTGACGTGTGTGCAAAATTTCAGGTTATTCAGACAAGGTTTGGTAGACTTTTTGATCGAAAGCAGAATTTGGAGGTTTTAGAAACCTTATGCTTGAATCCGAGGGTATTTTGATGATTCGATGTTGTTTTGAGTGTTCCGAAAGTAGGTATAAGTTTGAATAGTGTTATATGACTTGTTCGTACTTTTGGTGGACGTCCGGGGGGGCCTCGGGATGAATTCGGAATGAATTCAGAAGATTTTCAGAAAAGTTGGCTTGGGAAAGGAGCAGCCGAAGTTGCTACCCCTGTCATAATCGCACCTGCGGATAGGGGACCATTGGTGCGTGATCGCAGAATCATTGGGGAAGCCGTAGAAGCGTCCAGCGGCTAGAGGACCAGAAGTCGCAGGTGCTAGAACTTGAACGCACCTGCGATACCGCAGGTGCGGAAGGAGAGGCGTAAATGCGGTCCCTGGAACTTAAGTGAAAACCGCAGAAGCGGTACCGCAGGATCATAAAGAGGACCGCATGTGCGAAATCCCTGGGTCAGAAAGTATATAAGGTTTCCTTCGCGAATTTTTGCTAAGTTCTCTATTTTTGAAGACGGGAAGTGAGATAGGGTAGTGATTTTCAAGGGGAAATCGAGGATTATCAGTTGGGTAAGCTACCTAAGCTTCATTACTTATGTTTATGACCATTTTTCCGTTATTTAATCATGGTGTTAGGGGAAGTTAAAGAAGAAAATTGAGGGATTAGGTCTTGATTTGGAGAGCTTTCAGTGGAGATTTGAGGGGTCATTTGAAGTCCGATTTCGATGCCTTTGATATGAATAAACTCGAGGGAGGATAAGGATTCTATTGATTTGGTTTTTATCAGATTTCGAGACGTGGGCCCGGGGGTCGAGTTGGACCAATTTTGGGATTTTTGATGTAATTTGATTATTTTCGCATAGGCTTCATTCCCATAGCATATATTGATATTATAATTCTGATTTTAGATAGATTCGATGCGAGTCAGAGGCAAGGGCATTGTGGAGTAGTATTTCATCTGGTTTGAGGTAAGCAACCATTGTAAATATGGGCTTGAGGGTATGAAAGCCCGTTTTGTATTGTTTTGATAAATGAGGTGACGCACATGCTAGGTGACGAGCATGTGGACGTGCACCGGTAGGGATTGTGACTTGATTCGTCCCGTAGCAACTATTAAGCCGCGTATTTGAATTGAAATCTTATGATATCCCACATTTTAGAGATTGATACTATATTTTGGGTTGTACGCCATGTTTGGGGCCTTGTGCCGACCTGTTTAGACCCTTAAGGGTGTTCTTTACTTTCCTCACTCTATTTGATTTGAAAGCATATCCCCAGTCATGTTTTACTGGTTTATTGTTTAAATCTGGTTTCATTACCCTACTTCTTAATACATGAAAATTGTTTGGGCTGAGTTTCCCTGATTTTTCACTAAGTACCCGAGTGGCCGTGAGGTTGATGACTGAGAGAGGTTGAGAACCTAATGGTGAGGAATATATATATTTATATGTATATATTATGGATCAGGCTGCATGCCGCAATGATATTATATACATATGGATCGGACTGCACGCCGAAGTAATATATATTGGATTGGGCTGCGTGCCGCAGCAATATGACGCTTGGGTTGTAGGAGCCCCTCCGGAGTCTGCACGCCCTTAGTGAGCGTAGTCGAATATAAACTATGGATCGGGATGCGCATCGTAATGGTTATTATTATTATCATTATGAGATATCTATTGAGCCGGAGTGCTGAGTGTGAGTACTAATTGGCGAGAGATGAGTCACGAGTGACTGAGAGGCATGCCCGAGAGGCTATACTTATGAGTGATACCTTGCCCGAGGGTTTGTTTGTGACATTTTGCTGCTTTTACTCCTCTGTTATATTGAGCCACTATTGAAAAATATTGAATAAACGTTTTCAAAGGTTTTAAATTGAGACTGGAGTTTTAAGAGATAACTGGCTATTGAACTACTGATTTTGACTTGATATTTCTGTTGAGATTTATTCCATGATTTTAAATACTCGTCACTGCACTCAAACTTTATTTACTTACTGAGTTGACGTACTCACATTACTCCCTATACCTTGTGTGCAGATCCAGGTGCCCGAGCATCAAAGTGAGAGCTTCTATCACTCTCAGAGTCTATCCGGAGATCGCAAGGTAGCTGCATGGCATTCACAGCCCTGCCTTCCTCCTTCCTATCTTAGTATTTTGTTATTTCATACTATTTTGAATTATTTAGACAGTGTTTTGGTTGTACTTAGAGGCTCATGACTAGTGACACCGGATTCGGCCTGTGTAGTATATTTTGTATTGGTTTTTCCGCATATTTCTATTGATTTATATATTGCATATCTAGAATTGAAACTTAATCGGTTTTAGAAAAATGATTTTATAAGAAGAATTTGATATTGTAAAGGTTGTATTAGCTTGCCTAGTACTGTGATAGGCGCCATCATGACTGGGGTATTTGGGATCGTGACAAGTTGGTATCAGAGCCTATGTTACATAGGTCTCACGGGTCATGAGCCGATTTAGTAGAGTCTCGTGGATCGATATGGAGACGTTTGTACTTATCCTCGGGAGGCTGAAGAACTTTTAGGAAAAACTTCAAATTCTTGAAATTCCTATCGTGCGAATCTATTGATTCTAGTACTAAACTTTTGTTATTCTATTCTCTAAGAGATGGCGAGGACACATGCTACTGGTCAGGACGGATGACCACCAGTTGGGGCCACTAGAGGTCGAGGTCGCGGTCGAGGTTGTGGTAGAGGTAGGGGTGTATCCCGCACAACAGCTATAACAACACCTACAGATCCACCAGCCACCCTAGTTCAGGATCAGGTCCCAGTTGCAAACGCTCCAGCAGCACCAGCTCAGGCACCGACTGTGCCTATTGTGATTCCAGATCTTCAGGAGGCTCTAGCTCAAATTCTCTCAGTGTGCACTAGCTTGGCTCAGGCAGTCTTAGTAACTACGACCGCAACTACTTCTCAGGCCAGGGGAGGCATTCAGACTCCCATTTCTCGCACACTTGAGTAGGTTGTACAGGGACTTCAGACACCGAGGGCACCTCCAGCCCAGCTGGTTGCACCAGCTCAGGATTATGTGGTACTAGTTATGCTTGACTACGAGCAGTGTCGATTGGAGAGATTTGGTGGACTTCAACCTCCGACTTTCAGTGGTACAGAGGGCGAGGATGCCCAGGGTTTCTTAGACAAGTGTCCGAGGATTCTTCATACAATGGGTATTCTGGAGACTATCTCTGTAGCATTTACTACTTTTCAGTTTTCTGGAGCTGCCTTTACTTGGTGGGAGGCTTATGAGAGGCGTAGGCCTGTTGATGCAGTGCCCCTTACCTGGCAGCAATTCTCCGTTCTCTTTCTGGATAAGTATATGCCACAATCTCGTAGAGAGGAGCTGCATAGGCAGTTCGAGCAGTTGTGTCAAGGATATATGACTATGATGCAGTATGAGATGAGGTTTTCAGAGTTAGCTCATCATGCTTTTGGTTGGTTCCTACGGATAGGGAGAGGATTCTGAGGTTCGTTGATGACCTCACATATCAGCTTCGGATTCTCAAGACCAGGGAGAGGGTGTCGGGTGCTACTTTTGAGGAGGTTGTTGACATTGCTCATGAGATTGAGTCAGTTCATCGCCAGGAGAGAGATGAGAGGGGGGCCAAGAGGCCTAGGGGATCTGGTAGATTTGGTGGTGCTCCTTCGAGAGGTTTGTTTCAGCATAGCAGAAGTCGTCCATTCAAACATGCTCAGTTATCTCGCCCAGTTCATTGTGGGGCATCATCAGGCCATAGTTCTCACAGCTCACATCTGGTCCATTAATCACTCAGTGCCCTACCAGCCCAGAGTTCGTCCCGCACTCTATAGGTTCAGGGTTTTTCCATGCCAGGTCCTTTTACTAGTCACTTCGATGCTAGGGGTTCCCTTCAGTCCCCGTTCCCCACACCGGGGAGTTGTTATAAGTGTGGAGAGTTTGGGTATATGAGGAGGTAGTGTCCTCATATTCTTGAGGGCCCATCTCAATAGAGGATTCAGCCCTCGACTTCAGCTCCAGTTACTTCACCACCCGCTCAGGCAGCTAAGGGTGGAGGCAGTCAGCTAGGGGTCACCCCAGAGAGGGAGGTCGATCAGGTGGTGGTCAGGCACGTTTCTATGTACTCCCAGCCAGATAAGATGATATTGCTTCAGATGCTGTGATTACAAGTATTGTCTCAGTCTACCACAGAGATGCCTCTGTATTATTTGATCCCGATTCCACTTTTTCATATGTGTCATCATATTTTGCTCGTTATTTGGATACGCCCTGTGAGTCTCTTGTTTCATCTGTTCGTATATCTACTTTGGTGGGCGATACTATTGTTGTTGACCATGTATACCGGTCGTGTATGGTGACTATTAGGGGTCTGGAGACTCGAGTGGACCTTTTGTTGCTTTGTATGGTGGACTTTGATGTGATATTATGCATGGATTCGCTATCTCCTTATCGTGCTATATTGGACTGTCATGCTAAGACAGTGACATTGGCTATGCTAGGGGTGTCACAGGTTGAGTGGCCAGATTCGACTGATTTTGTCCCCAGTAGAGTGATTTCGTTCTTGAAGGCCCAGTAGATGGTTGGGAAAGGTTGTCTTTCATACTTAGCCTTTGTGATGGATGTCAGTGCAGAGACTCCTAATATTGATTCTGTTCATGTTGTAAGGGATTTTCCCTATATTTTTCCTACATACCTGTCGGGCATGCCACCAAATAGGGATATTGACTTTGGTATTAATTTGGTGCCGGGTACTCAGCCCATTTCTATTCCACCGTATCGTATGACACCGGCGGAGTTGAAAGAGTTGAAGGAGTAACTTCACGAACTCCTTGATAAGGGGTTCATTCGGCCTAGTGTGTCGCCTTGGAGTGCTCCTTTTCTATTTGTGAAGAAGAAAGATGGCACGATGAAGATGTGCATTGACTATAGGAAGTTGAACAAAGTTACAATCAAGAACAAGTATCCTTTGCCTCGTATTGATGATTTATTTTACCAGCTTCAGGGAGCGAGGGTGTTCTCCAAGATTGATCTCCGTTCGGGTTATCACTAGTTGAAGATCAGGGACTTGGATATTCTTAAGACAGCTTTCAAGACCAGATATGGTCATTACAAGTTCCTTGTGATGTTTTTTGGGCTGACCAATGCCCCAGCAACGTTCATGCATTTGATGAACAGCGTGTTTCGGCCTTATCTCAACTCGTTCATGATTGTATTCATTAATGATATTCTGGTATACTCGCATAAGCAGGATGAGCACGTGGAGCATTTGAGAGTTGTTTTGCAGAGGTTGAGGGAGGAGAAGCTTTATGCAAAGTCCTCTAAATGTGAGTTTTGGCTCAGTTCAGTGGCTTTCTTGGGGCACATCTGGTGAGGGTATTCAGGTTGATCCAAAGAATATAGAGGTGGTTTAGAGTTGGCCCAAACCGTCCTTAGCCACAGCGATTCACAACTTTCTTAGTTTGGCAGGATATTACCGTCGGTTCATTCAGGGATTTTCATCTATTGCATCACCCTTGACCAAATTGACTCAAAAGGGTGCTTTATTCAGGTGGTCGGATGAGTGTGAGGAGAGCTTTCAGAAGCTCAAGATTGTCATGACTAGAGCTCTAGTGTTAGTTTTGTCATCAGCTTCAGGTTCATATATAGTGTATTGTGATGCTTCGATAGTTGGTATTAGGTGTGTGTTAATGCAGGAGGGTAGAGTGATTGCTTATGCTTCTCGTCAGTTGAAGCCCTATGAGAAGAACTACCATGTTCATGATCTAGTTGGCTACCATTGTTCATGCATTGAAGATTTGGAGGCATTATTTGTATGGTGTGTCTTGTGAGGTTTTTACTGATCATCGTAGCCTCCAGAAATTGTTCAAGCAAAAGGATCTTAATTTGAGGCAGCGGAGATGGTTGGAGCTGCTAAAGAATTATGATATTACTATCTTGTACCATCCGGAAAAGGCCAATGTGGTGGACGATGCCTTGAGCAGGAAGATGGTGAGTATGGGGAGTTTGGTGTATATTCCTGTTGGGGAGAGACCTCTTGCAGTTGATGTTCAGGACTTGGCCAATCGGTTCGTGAGGTTGGAAATTTCGGATCCCAGTCGGGTATTGGCTTGTGTGATTTCTTGGTCTTCTTTATTTGATCGCATCAGAGAGCGCCAGTATGATGATCCTCATTTGCTTGTCCTTAAGGATAGAGTTCAGCACGACGATGCCAGAGATGTGACTATTCGTGGTGATGGGGTATTGAGGATCCAGGGCCAGATATGTGTTGCCAATGTAGATGGGCTTCGGGAGTTGATCTTAGAAGAGGCCCATAGCTCGCGGTATTCCATCCATCCAGGTGCCGCGAAGATGTATCAGAATTTGAGACAACATTATTGGTGGGGAAGAATGAAGAAGGGTATTATGGGATATGTAGCTCGCTGTCTCAACTGTTAGCAGGTGAAATATGAGCATCGGAGACTGGGTGGCTTGCTTCAGCAGATAAATATTCCAGAGTGGAAGTGGGAGCGGATCACCATGGACTTTGTAGTTGGTCTCCCATGGACTTTGAAGAAGTTCGATGCTATTTGGGTGATTCTGGATCGGCTGACCAAGTCCGCGCACTTCATTCATGTGTTTACTACCTACTTTTCAAAGTGGTTGGCAGAGATCTATATCCAAGAGGTTGTTCGTTTGCATGGTGTTCCAGCTTCCATCATTTCAGATAGAGGTACTCAGTTTACTTCACAATTCTGGAGGGCCGTACAGCGAGAGTTGGGTACTCAGATTGAGTTGAGCACAACTTTTCACCCTCAGATGGACGAACAATCTGAGCGCACTATTTAGATATTGGAGGATATGTTGCGCACTTGTATCATTGATTTTGGAGGGTCATAGGATCAGTTTCTACCGCTCGCGAAGTTTGCTTACAACAACAATTATCATTCGAGTATTCAGATGGCTCCATATGAGGCTTTGTATGGGAGGCGGTGTAGATCTCCCATTGGTTGATTTGAGCCAGGTGAGGCTAGGCTTTTGGCTACAGACTTGGTGTAGTTTGTTTTAGACAAGGTGAAGGTGATTCAGGAGCGGCTTCGTACAACGCGGTCGAGACAAAAGAGTTATGCTGATAGGAAGGTTCGTGATGTGTCTTACATGATTGGGGAGAAGGTTCTACTGAAGGTTTCACCCATGAAGGGTGTTATGAGATTTGGGAAGAAGGGTAAATTGAGTCGTCGGTTCATTGGGTTTTTTGAGGTGCTTCGGAGGATAGGGGAGGTGGCTTATGAGCTTGCTTTGCCACCTAGCTTGTTGAGTGTGCATCCGGTATTTCATGTTTCTATGCTCCGGAAGTAAATTGGCGATCTGTCTCATGTTTTCGATTTCAGCATGGTTCAGTTAAAGGGAGATTTGACTTATAATGTGGAGCTAGTAGCTATTTTGGAGCGTCAGGTTCAAAAGTTGAGATCAAAGGATGTAGCTTCAGTGAAAGTGCAGTAGAGAGGTCAGCCCGTGGAGGAGGCTACCTGGGAGACCGAGCAGGAGATGCGGAGCCGATATCCTTACCTATTTGAGGCTTCAGGTATGTTTCTTGACTCGTTCGAGGACGAACGTTTGTTTAAGAGGGGGAGGATGTAATGACCCGACCGATCGTTTCATGAATTACCGCTCTGTTTCCCCCATTTTCGCTTCTTTATGCCTTGTTCAGCTGTATTATGTGGTATCGGGTTGGTTGGATCGGGTTTGGAGTGGTTTTGTAGAGAAATGAGACACTTAGTCTATTAAGATGGCCTTTTAGTTGGAAAAGTCAACCGGAAGTTGACTTGTAAGAAAACAATCTCAGAATTTGGTTTTTATGATTCAGATAGCTTTGTGAGGTGATTTGGGACTTATGAGCGTGATCAGAATATATTTTGGAGGTCCGAAGTAGATTTACGCTTGAATTGACGAAATTGGAATTTTGGCATTTTCCGGTTGGTAGCAGAGATTTTGATATAAAGGTCGGAATGGAATTCCGAAAGTTTAAGTAGGTCTGTTGTGTCATTTGTGACGTGTGTGCAAAATTTCAGGTTATTCAGACAAGGTTTGGTAGACTTTTTGATCGAAAGCAGAATTTGGAGGTTTTAGAAACCTTATGCTTGAATCCGAGGGTATTTTGATGATTCGATGTTGTTTTGAGTGTTCCGAAAGTAGGTATAAGTTTGAATAGTGTTATATGACTTGTTCGTACTTTTGGTGGACGTCCGGGGGGGCCTCGGGATGAATTCGGAATGAATTCAGAAGATTTTCAGAAAAGTTGGCTTGGGAAAGGAGCAGCCGAAGTTGCTACCCCTGTCATAATCGCACCTGCGGATAGGGGACCATTGGTGCGTGATCGCAGAATCATTGGGGAAGCCGTAGAAGCGTCCAGCGGCTAGAGGACCAGAAGTCGAAGGTGCTAGAGTTTTAACGCACCTGCGATACCGCAGGTGCGGAAGGAGAGGCGTAAATGCGGTCCCTGGAACTTAAAGTGAAAACCGCAGAAGCGGTACCGCAGGATCATAAAGAGGACCGCATGTGCGAAATCCCTGGGTCAGAAAGTATATAAGGTTTCCTTCGCGAATTTTTGCTAAGTTCTCTATTTTTGAAGACGGGAAGTGAGATAGGGTAGTGATTTTCAAGGGGAAATCGAGGATTATCAGTTGGGTAAGCTACCTAAGCTTCATTACTTATGTTTATGACCATTTTTCCATTGTTTAATCATGGTGTTAGTGGAAATTAAGGAAGAAAATTGAAGGATTAGGGCTTTATATTGGAGATCTTTGAGTGGGGATTTGAGGGTTCATTTGAGGTCCGATTTTGATGCTTTTGGTATGAATAGACTCGTGGGAGGATAAGAATTCTATTGATTTAGTGTTTATCATATTTCGAGACGTGGTCCCGGAGGTCGAGTTGGACTAACTTCGGGATTTTTGATGTAATTTGATTATTTTTTGCATGGGCTTCGTTCCCTTAGCATATATTGATACTATAATTCTGATTTTGGTTAGATTCGACGCGAGTTTAGGCCGAGTCGAGAGGCAAGGGCATCGCGGAGTAGTATTTCATCAGGTTTGAGGTAAGTAACCATTGTAAATCTGGACCTGAGGGTGTGAAACCACGGTATTTTATATTGTTTTGATAAATGAGGTGACGCACATGCTAGGTGACGAGCATGTGTGCGTGCACCGATAGAGATTGTGACTTGGTACGTCCCGTAGCGACTATTAAGCCGCGTATTTGAATTGAAATCTTATGATATCCCCCATTTTAGAGATTGATACTATATTTTGGGTTGTACGCCGTGTTTGGGGCCTTGTGCTGACCTGTTTAGACCCTTAAGGGTGTTCTTACTACTTTTCTCACTCTATTTGATTTGAAAGCATATCCTCAGTCATGTTTTATCTATTTATTATTTAAATCGGGTTTCATTACCCTACTATTTAATAAATAAAAATTGTTTGGGCTGAGTTTGCCTGATATTTCATTGATATACCCGAGTGGTGGTGAGGTTGATGACTGAGAGAGGTTAAGGACCTAATGGTGATTATGTATTAGGTTGCACGCTGCAGCGATATTATATACATATGGATCGGGCTGCACACCGCAGCGATATACATATAGATCGGACTGCACGTCGCAGTAATATATATTGGATCGGGTTGCACGCCGCAGCAATATGACGCTTGGGCTGTCGGAGCCCCTCCGGAGTCAGCACACCCCAAGTGAGCGTAGTCGACTATAAACTATGGATCGGGCTGCACGCTGCAGCGATTATTATTATTATCATTATGAGATATCTATTGAGTCGGAGTGCTGATTGTGAGTAGTAATTGGCGAGATTATTATTATTATTATTATTATTATTGTGAGTACTAATTAGCGAGAGCTACGTCACGAGTGACTAAGAGGCATGCCTGAGAGGCTATACTTATGAGTGATACCTTGCCCGAAGGGCTTGTTTATGATATTTAGCTGCTTTCACTCCACTTTTATACTGAACCTCTATTGAAAAATATTGAATAAACATCTTCAAAGGTTTTGAATTGAGACTGGATTATAAGAGATAACTGGCTGTCGAACTACTGATTTTGACTTGATATTTCTGTTGATATTTCATACATGATTTTAAATGCTCGTCACTGTACTCGGACTTTATTTACTTTAGTTACTTACTGAGTTGGCATACTCACGTTACTCTCTGTACCTTGTGTGCAGATCTTGGTGCCCGAGCATCAGAGTGAGAGCTTCCAGCACTCTCAGAGTCTATCTGGAGATCGCAAGGTAGCTGCACGACGTTCGCAGCCCTGGCTTCCTCCTTTCTATCTTAGTATTTTATTATTTCAGACTATTTTGTATTATTCATACAGTGTTTTGGTTGAACTTAGAGACTTATGACTAGTGAAACTGGTTTCGAGTTGTGTAGTATATTTTGTACTGGTTTTTTTGCATATTTCTGTTGATTTATATATTGCATATAAAGAATTGAAACTTAATCGATTTTAGAAAAATGATTTTCTAATAAGAATTCGATATTTTAAAGGTTGGATTGGCTTGCCTAGTGCTGTGATAGGCGCCATCACGATCGGGGTATTTGGGGTCATGACATGTCTGGACCTTCAATCACTTCATATCCAAAGTCTCCATTAGAGTCAACTTCACATTCTGTAGCAATAGCTCTATAATCACTATATAGTTCCATGGCATATGTGTTGATGTCTCCTTTCCAGTTTCTACACTCTTCTTCACGATTTTTTAACAAGTTCATCACCTTTCAGTAAGAAGTTCAGATGAAAAAAGTAGTTAAGAAGTAAAATAAAAACAGTTAACAGGTGAAACAAATATTTAACAAATGAAAGAAACTGTTAAGCAAATGAAAGAAACAGATAAGAAGTGGAAAATAGTTAACATATGAAAGAAATAGCTAAACATCAAATTTTTACCTTAACTCTAATCTCTTCCAGCATCTTGATTATAGGTTTTTGTCTTGCCTCTAAAATCCATTTGTTGAAAGATTCTGTAAAGTTATTGTCTACCATGTTTTTCTTGCAAAATGGTGTCAAAGTATGCTCTACACCAGTTTTGGGGTGGATATCCTACTAAGGTCTTAGTAGCTTCGACTTCAAATGATCTTTAAATTCTTCTTCATATATGCTCCAAGCACACCACCACAACAACTTCTTTAACACCAAACCCCTCCACTTCTTGCTCCAATTAGCTTCTGTATGCCTAACACACCATCTATGATTTGCACTGGGAAGCACAGTAGAAACATCAAACAGATCCTACAAAAATGAAAATAAGCAGTTAAACATATAATCAAACTAGTACAAAGAAATATGTGGATAAAAATAGTTAGATATTACCTTTTGCATATCGGACATAAATGTCACTCCTTCACCCTCTTGTAAATCCAAGGAACTTCTTAGCAACTCTAGAAACCACTTTCAAGTCCTACCAGTTTCTTTATCAACCACTGCCCAAGCTAGCGGATAAATGTGTTTCACTGAATCTTGTGTCATAGCAACAAGTAATATTCCCTTACACTTTCCATTTAGAAAAGTGTCATCCAGACCTATTAAAGGTCTCAATCCTCCTTTCCGGCCATTTTCAAAGTATAGAAGCAAATATACATTCTAAGAAATTTTCTTTTTCCTTGTTCCAAAGCATCTTTGGATATGTTTATCACCACATCAGATCCAGGATTGCTATCCCTCAACTCTTGAGCATAAGCCTCTAATTTGTTGTAATCATCAATGTAGCTACCCTCTAATTTCTCTAACACAAGTCTTTTAACCCTCTTCATTGTGGAATAGCTTGTTAAGTTTGAATTGATCCTCCAGATCCACTCTCATGTCTTCCAATTTATACTTTGGATTATTTTGGACCATGTCCTTGAAATAGTGTGCTAAAATATTGGCAGTAGCTCTTCTATTTTTATAAGTTGGGTCACAGTTATGTTCCCAGTTTAAGGTGTTGATTTTAAATCCCTGATCTTTTCGATCCTTGGATATATGGCACCCAAAAGGATATCCTATGTCATATTTATATCTCACCCTAGTAGTGTCACTCTTCTTTACTTTAAGGCTCTTGCTAGTAGCAACTGCATAAAATCCCGCAACTCTTTTAGCTTCATCCAAGCTTTTAAAACTCATTCCCTTTTCTATTTCTTTGTATTTTTCTAGTTTATTAGTTACTTCTTTAGTCATTTCCTTCCAGAAGACTTCCAACTGCTCACGATCATAGTCACTAGAATCAGTTTCACTAGCATCCTCTTCATCGGAGGAGTCACAATTTTATTTTGGGAAAGGTGTTAAGATCTTAATGTTATGTATTATACTTGATTTCCCTATCAATATTTGATGTTATTGAGCGGATTTTTGTTAGATTCGATTGGTTTGGACTCGGATTTTAGAGGAAAAGCTCCGGTAGAGCTTTGATTTGCATGCGGCGCGAGGTAAGTGTTGGGTCTAACCTTGATTTTAGAGAATTAGGAACCCTTGAGCAATGTGCTATGTGAATTACATATATAGCGGCGTATATGCGAGGTGACAAATGTATATATGCCGTCAAAATACTTGCTTTCATACTTTTCTGTTTTCATTATTTATTTTATTTTATTCTTAGCTGTCACATGCTTTAATTGCTTCATATGCCTTAATTTGCTACTTGTCATTTATTATTCTGGTATTATAATAATAGTTTCTCCCATGCTTTCATGATTTAATTGTTACTTGCCTTACTTGTACACTTTAACTGTCATATATTCGGATTGTCTTGTTTCTTATTGTAAATTGTAGCACTTATTGGTTCGGTACGAGATTTACTTTATGTCTTTGCTTTCATATTCCTCATTCGTAGATCTTCTTGTGAAATGAGTTGCGAAATTTATTACATTTACTGACTTTTACCTATGGATCGGGTTGCATGCCGCAACAGGTGGAATAAGGGAGGATTGACATGGTTAAATAAGGGAGAATTATGATATTTATTCTGATTATATGGTGGAATTCGGTTGCGTGTCACAACATATTTTGTTTGTTATTATTGATATTTACATGGTGGAATAAGGGAGGATCGTGTTTGTACGGTGGGATCGGGTTGCACGCCGCAATGGTTTATGTGTTTTATATTCCTTATTGTGTTGTATTGGTTTCGGTGTTTTTGTACGAGCCCTTGAGGATTGGTATTTCTGGTTTTACTTGTTTTCAAAGATTGAGTTATTTTTGTGAGTTAACTGCCTTATTTTTCTATTTTTCCCTTTCTTGTCATTATTATTATATTGGGGACAAGTTATTGTAAGTGACCCGCCTTAGCCTCGTCACTACTTCATCGAGGTTAGCCTCAATGCTTACAGAGTACATGAGGTCAGTTGTACTCATATTACACCCTGCACTTATTGTGCAGATTTTGGAGTCGGTCCCAACGGCGGTCAGTAGATTACTCGGCTTGACTATCAGATGGAGACTTGAGGTACAATTGCTCGGTATTTGAAGCCCTGAAGTCCCCTTCTACCTTATCCTAGATGTGTATTTTTTTCAGACAGTTTTACATTCATTCAGACCATTATCTGTATTATTCTAGTAGATCGTGCACTTGTGACACCAGATCTGGAGTTGTATTTAGATATTTCAGTTGTTATGACTTTTCGCACTTTATTTCAGTCATTTCAGTTTAATTGGCATCAGTTAATTTGATTTGTTGAAAATGTCTTACAACTATTCTAGCGTTGACTTGTCTAGCAAGTGAAATGTCAGGCGCTATCACGATCCCGAGAATGAGAATTCCGGGTCGAAACAGTATCCATCAATCTCTTTTTACTTAATCCGTATTTTATTGTGGTGTCAAATAAATGTAAAACTGAATAAGTCATGAAAAATGATCATTTACTGGCAAATGCAAGTCTTTCAAAGTGTTGTATTGCATATAGAAGGAACGTCAGAAATTTTAAACAAAGAGATCCTTTCACAAACATAATGAAAAGTACCAATTGTAGAAAAATAACGTATATTATTTTCTACACAAAATATACAAACTCTTTATCCGTATAGCCGTTAATAATAAATCAAACAGACTCAATAATTTAAACAGACTCAGTATACATCATTGTCATCTCAGTTTTTGGACTTTTGTTCTTCTGCTTCTTTGTTTGTCTAAACTCTCCGTAAAAGTATGAGATGAAACCCCAAAGAGAAAGAAAAAGAGCAAGGCCCTTTTCACCTGAAAAATTTTCCCTAAAGAAAACTATAGCTAATACCTCAGTAACAGGAAGTAGAACTGCGATCATAACCCCAGACATCAGAGAAGAAGAGCAGTAAATGACTCCAATGACACCCACAAAGAAGCATTGCCAAATAATGGTAGTCCATACTATCACTGTATAATATCTAGCTTCTCCGAGGTTAAATTGTTTTGCCTCCCTTGATATTGCCTGCAAATTTTGATCATTATCTTAATCCTTGCTCTTTAATAAGATAGTGTATAGCTAAAACAAAATTAAAACCGAGAAAGTATATCTATGATATATCATCTTTTAGGCAAATATGTTCGAATCCAATACAGTTCCAGTTTTCATACATTTTTGACGTATTCAAATTTTGATACAACGCATCATGTACGCAAAATATCTTAATCAGTCTAAACCCACGATATTGATGTATTGCAAATTTAAAAAATGAATTCCATGACAAATGAGTCTTCATCCGTATATGTGGGATATGAATAATTTAGGGTTTCGACCTAGTTCCTTCATTACTGTCCTATTACAGGCTTTTGTTCCCTCTTGTCATTAAGATCAGAAAATTTATGGGAAATGAAATGAGGAAAAATAGATGAAAGAGGGACGTAATTTGCGTCTTGACTCGAAATTTAAGAAAAATAAATTTATGAATCTTCTGTCTTCAACATATTTTAAAATATTTGTGTCTTTAAGACTTTTCAAACCTGTGATTTTAAAGTTGCATAATATTGTATAGTTATTAAAAAATTTCTTATTAAGGGTAAAATGGGAAGTTTAAAGTTAAATACTTTCAAATGCAGAATTGTGTCATTTTATCTAAAATGGACTAATACCGAAAATTCAAATTATCTTCCCTATAAGATGTCCTTTTGACGTGGAGATTGCTTAAAAGAAAATTACCTTTTGATGATGTAATAACTTTTTTTGGTCAGCAAATTATCTCTAGGTGTAACTGCTGCAGGACTCCACAGATAGAAACTATGCAACACACATTTGTCACTAGCGAGATGGCTCAAACTACCTGGAAGCACTTTGGTGCTCCACTGGGAATTCGTTGGGAAGACATGCCTATTCTTAACATACTTAGCAGCTGGTGGAACTCAAATTCTAATAACACAATTACTCAGATCATCATCAAGATCACCCCTATAGTCATATGCTGGGAGTTGTGGAAAGCTAGATGTGCATCAAAGTATGGAGGTACTAAAATTTCTTTTGCTAGAGTATAATTCATGTACTTTCTCACTTGAGGTGGGTGGTCTCTAAGAATAACATCTCCATAGAAGGTTTTGTTCCATGGTATTTTGTTTTTTTCTTTTGTTCCATGGTATTTGATCTGTGACAATTTAAGAAATTTAACTGCTAAAATAATTTGTATTCCTGTAAGATGGGAAAGGCCTTTATTTGGTTGGGCTAAGCTTAATACAGATGGTAGCAAACAAGATAATGAATCGATTGGTGCCGGAGGTATATTAAGAGATCATAGAGGCAATATGCGTATGGCCTTCTCACAAAGTTTAGGGCGTGGTACTAGTAATATGGCAGAAGCTAAGGCTGCTTTGTTAGGCCTGCAATGGTGTCATTCAAATGGATATGATAGAATTATGCTTGAATGTGACTCCAAACTGGTTATCGATATGTTGAACAATACTTTGAAACCACCCTGGCATATTGACAGTATCATCAAAGAGGCACAACAACTCATACAAACTCACAATAGTGTTATTAGGCATTGCTGCAGAGAATCTAATAATGTGGGAGACATACTCGCAAAATGGAGCCATGAGATACATGAGATTATGATCTTCAATGACATTAATCTACCTAGGCAGGCTTTCGGATATTATAAACTCGACAAGAAATAATTGCCTAATCTAAGACATAAAGTTGTCAACAACCATTTTTTGCGAGATGATAGTTCTGCTTTTTAATGTATGGTAGCTAACTATATTTGTATGCCTTTAAAGTGCTTTTATGTCCACAATGAGGCGAAAAGAGTTCTTTTTTTTCTTTGTGGACATATAAAGCACATTTAACAGATCTATGATCATATTGCTCCATTTGTTGGATCTACTATATGTATTAGATATGTCTTATTTGTTGTTTTTCAATTATGTAATTTATCAGGAGGTTTTGGTTTTCTGTCCCCCTCCTATTGTATCTTTTCTTGGTTTTATAATAAATAAGGTAGGGGTCAATGCCAAATCCCCCATTACCACTGGAGATGAAAGCCCGGGTCGTTGGATTTTTTTTTTAAAAATAATTACTAATATATGATAAAATTTACGTGTAATTTTCTTGTAATGACTTGATTAAAAAAATTTAATTTGAGAATGCATAGAATTTAAACCCACAAAAGAATACTATAAGATAACTGCAACAGGGAGTAAGATGCATAGGTAGTGATGAGTTTAAGGGAGGATACCTGAAAATCGTTATTGGCGATCATTCCAATAGTGCAAAAAACTGTAGCAGCAAAACACATGACCATTTGAATCTTCAATACCAATGTAGCAGTAATAGCTTGCTTTGCCTTCAAGTAAATCAACTCAATACAAGGCAAAATGACTCCATATAAAGCTGCTGCCAAAAGTGTCATCATAAAACCAAGAATATAGGCTTTACTTGTCACACCCTCTGGCCGATCACCATTAGATCGAACACCTAATAAAACAGCACCAACTGTCAACAAAACCACTGCATTGATAGAGTAGGGTGTGAATTTCAGCTTCACTATGAAGCGTCTTGATTGGATGGCGTCTTGATTTTTTATCTGATCATGTGCTAAAAGACACTAAACTGTTAAGACTGAGCCGATCAGTATAGTATTGTGACACATATTAGTGAATTTTGAAATAATTGTTTATATAATTTAATAGAGATGGAAGAGTTATTAACTTTTTTATGTATTTCCAATATACAAAATGATTCTATCTTGGCTACATTACAAGTAAAAACAGTTTTAATTGAATTACAGCTTAGATGAATTATAAGATTTTATTTTAAAATGATGAAAAAGAAAAGAGTGTTAAAGTAAATTTTTTATTTATAGATATACGAATATACATAGTTTTAATACATGATTCTCTAAGTGTAGCTTATTAAATATATATATTTTGGTATTTATTCTTTTCCTCTATTTGATCATAAAAGAATAATATTAATCGTCTTGATGAAGTCTAAAAGCAAGAACAAAAACAGAGTTACAAGTGTATTTTCTATTGAAATGAAAAACAAAAAGCGCATAATTTTAGAATTGCTACAATGCTGATCGTGGATAACATCTTGAACCTTTAATAATTAAATTTACTTGATGCATCTGTTGGACTATCTGCATATTTGGCTTCAGGCCCAAAGCTGAAAGAATAATACTGATAGGCCCAAATGTGTATTTATGTATATAACTTTGTTTTAGTTAGCTCAGTTAGCTCTTTCTTACTTTTGACTTGTTGGACTGAATTTGTAATGGACCCAATCCGGGTTTATATATAAAGCGATGGGCCCAACTCAATGAAGGGTCCGACATATTTTTCATTTTGCATCTTCTGTTAATCAAAGTTCTCTCTCGGAAGAACCTTCTCGAACCCTGGCTTCCATTGATGGAAACCTTCGTTACCCCTGATTTTGCTAGTTAACATGGCATCAGAGCAGGGATTTTGCTAGCTCTCATTCTCCTGCATCGTCCGGTGTTACACTTGTTCGATTTCGTGGTGTTTTTCTGCTTTCGTCAAAGATCTGTGTCTTCAGGGATTTGAGAAAATTTCGAGGTGTTTTGGTGTGGATTTTATCTTTTCTATCAACGAAGTCTTTTGATTTGAAGATTCTATGGCATTTTCCTCAGATTTTCAAACTCGATCAAAGAACCTAGGGTTTCTCTGTCAGACCTAGGGTTTATGCTGCTAAAGGCCTTTGCTTCTTCAGGTCGCGAAGAAGTCTGGTATTTTCGTTCCTCAGTTGTTTGATTTCTTTATTGTGTGAAAAGTATTGAGTTTCTTTCTTTTGAACATTTGGTAATTGATATTACCTGGTTGATATAGGTAGTCTTGATCCTCCTGTGAACTCTTCATCTTCTTCATATGTTTACACACCTGAACCATCTTCACCGTTATTCCTTCTCCCTTCCGATGTACCTGGGGTTTCTCTTGTTGCGATACCGTTCTCGGGGAATGGATTTGGAGGTTGGAAGCGTAGTATGATTGTTTTGTTATCTACTAGAAATAAAATTGGTTTTATTGACGGGACCTATGTTAGGCCTCCTGAAAATTCCCCTCAGTTTAGGCAATGGGACCGTTGCAATAATATGGTTATATCGTGGCTGACCAACTCACTTTCACCAGACATAGCTGAGAGTGTACAGTACTTAGATACTGCTGAGAGCATATGAAAACAACTTAATAATAGATATGGGACAGTAAATGGAACTAAGGTGTTTGAATTAAAAAGAGAACTAGCATCCACATATCACGGATCTTTTGATATTCCTTCTTATTTCAATAAACTTAAGAAAATATGGGATGAATTGGAGGTTATACGTAGTAGCCATGCAAACTCTTGTAATTGTGATGCTAAAGAGGGTTTACAAAAGGAAAGAGAAGAGGACAAAGTACATCAGTTCCTCATGGGATTAAACGAGGTTTATGTAGGTGTTAGAAGCAATCTATTGATGATGCATCCTTTACCTTCTCTTGATTCTGTCTATAACATTCTTCTACACGATGAAAAACAAAGACAAATTACTATAAATTCTCAGTTTCATCCAGAATCTGCCTCTTTCAATGCTAGTTCCAACAATACCAAATTTACTCAACCACAACCACAACAAAAACAGTACAGTCAAAGGTTTGATCAATCTAAGTCTGGCCTCTTCTATAAGTATTGTAAGAAGACAGGGCACCTGATTGACAAATGTTACAAACTTAATGGATTTCCTCAAAATATTAAGTTCACCAAAGGCAAAAAACCATCTGCAAACATGGTAGATTCTGAACTTGCTACTCCACAAAATGTTTCTGCCAATTCTGTTTCAACTTCTACTCAGAATCAGGAAGAACAAGGATCTATGGTACATGGATTGACTCAGAAGCAATATGCTCAATTGATATCCTTGCTTCAACAGACTCACATTTATGATTCTAGACCTTCTCTCAACACTTTAAGTTCTGCCAATTTTGTTGGTACTTTACTGCCTAAGATTGTTGTATATAGTTTTAATTCTACTTTGCTGAGTAAATCATATTCCTTAACTTGGATAGTAGATTCAGGTGCATCTGACCATATGACTTCCAATAAAGAATATCTCATTAGTATCACACCCTTACTCATTCCTTTTTCTTGTTTCCCTTCCAAATGGATACAAAGTTAAGGTTACATGTACCTGATCTTTTGTCTTAACTAAGTCCATTATTTTTCACAATGTCTTTTATCTACCTTCTTTTAAACATAATCTCATTTTTGTACACAAAATTACTGAACGATTTGACTACATAGTTCAGTTTACCAGAATCTCATGTGTTAAAAACAAGAACAAAAACAGAGTTACAAGTTTATTTTCTATTGAAATGAAAAACAAAAAGCGCATAATTTTAGAATTGCTACAATGCTGATCGTGGATAACATCTTGAACCTTTAATAATTAAATTTACTTGATGCATCTTTAACCATCTCTTATCTCAACCTTGATCTTATCAACCTAGGCATCTTGAGGAAGTACAATGTCGTTTTTGTAGTATATTATAATTGGTTGTGTAATAATTCGACTGGTCATTTTGCCTTCTATATCCCCATTCCCCTAATTAAGACTCTCCATATGTAATCTTACTATATTATGACTTGCGGGGATGGTAGTTCGGGTTGAAAAGGTTCGGCTTGAAATCGCAATACTTAGTTCCTTAATAGTGGCTTAAAATGGTTAAATTTGACTTTAGTCAACGTTTTGAGTAAACGACATCGGAACTGATATTTGACGGTACCAATAAGTTGTATAATAATTTTAGACTTGGACGTGTGTTCGAATCGGGTTTCGGATGATTCGGGAGCGTTTCGGCGCTCAATATTGAAAGTTGGCACATTGAAGGTTTTTAAGTTCTTTAAGTTTGGTTTTGAGTAGGTTTTGGTCTTATCGAGGTCCATTTAGGATTCCGAGCCAGGGAATAATTCCGTATATTGATTTAAGACTTGCATGCAAAATTTGGTATCATTCCGAGTAGTCTAAGTATGATTTGGCGCATTCGGAGTAAGTTGAAAAGCTTGAAGTTGATAACTTGATTCAACTTAGTTTTGGGGTGCGATTCTTAGTTTTGGTGTTATTTTACGTGTTTCGAGAGTTCGAGCAGGTTCATATTATGGTTATAGACTTGTTGGTGGATTTTGACGAGGTCCCGAAGGGCTCGGGTGCGTTTCAGACCGCTCGGAGCTAAGTGGTTTGTGCTTCGCGTTCGTGAAGTCTTAGCCACGTTCACAAAGGCTTGGGGCTAGTGGCCTTCGCGTTTGCCGGAGATCTATCGTGTTCGCATAGAGTCAAGGGTCTAGGCAACCATGTTGTGTTACGTGTTTGCGGGTGAGGGCATGTGTTCGTGATGAGGATTCGGCTCAGTGCATCGCGTTCGCGAGTGTTCTCTCGCGATCGCGAAGAGGAATTTTTCCTAGGTTCATCAGTTTTGCCTTCGCGATTGCGAGGGCTTGTTAGCTATCGTGATGAAGGCACAAACCTGGGCAGAATGTTTTAAAAGTCAGGACTTAGGCTTTTTGGTCCATTTCTCTCACTTGTTGGTCGATTTTAGAGCTCTTTGAGGAGGGATTTTCACCTAGCACTTTAAGGTGAGTACTTTCTATACAATATGAGTTTAATACATATATTTTGGGTAGATTCTTAACATATAAATTGTAGAAATTATGGGTTTAGTTGAAAAACTTAGGTTTTGATAAAAGTGAGATTAAACCACGAAAATAGTTATGGAATTAGGTAAAAATTATATATTTGAGTTCGTGAGGTTATGGGTAGCATTTATCTTCGAAAATTTCCGGAATCCAAGCACGTGGGCTCGGGGGTGAGTTTTAAGAATATTCAAATTTGGATTGGATAATTACTTGAATATCTAAATTATGAACTTGTGAGAGCGTCTACTGATAATTTATATAATATTTGGCTAGCTTCAGATTGTTCGGCTCCAAGTTGAGGCTTTAGAGTGAACTTGTGGGTTGGAAAGTGAGCTTTGGGACAAGGTAAGTCTCTTGCCTAACCTTGTAAGAGGGAACTTACCCCATAGGTATTTTAAATTATTATTTGATCCTAACTGTGGGTACTACGTACGCACGAAGTGACGAGAGTCCGTGCGTAGCCACAAATCATGCTTATGTCCGGGTAGTTTTAGACCCTATCAGGAAATTACTTGTATTGTTTATACTCTACTTGTTAATTTAAGTGCTTAAATTATATTGAGACTTGATAAAGGATTCGTAAGACCGAACTTCACTTACTTTATGTTTTGGCGAGTTACTTGATTGTTGATAGAAATTGTGCCTCTTGTGTGTATTGGTCTTGTGATAATCGTTAAATCGAATATTCGTAGAGTATCCTCTCTTCTTGTAGAGCGGGTCGAACGCTTCGGCAGTATAATATATGCGTCCATGGTTCGTGTCGGTCAACCCTTGGTAGTGTACATATTATTCTGGATTGGGCCGTACGACCTCGACATAAATCATGCGTGATAATGCTCGGAGTCCGATTACACTTGATATTATTTTCGTGACTTAAAAAATTATAATTTACTTGATGCCCCGTATTTGTTCAAGTTAGTATGTGTCAATTGGAGATTTTAAATTGACTTTTAGTTAAAGAATCACTTATTTATTGTTTGTTATTGTGTTATTATTATTATTATTATTATTATTATTATTATTATTATTATTATTATTATTATTATTATTATTATTATTATTATTATTATTGATGTATTCCATGCCTATTTAGAATTTTCGTAGTTTATTTATTGGCCCATAGTAAGTGTTGATGTCGACCCATCATTACTGCTTCTTCGAGGTTAGACTAGATACTTACTGGATACATGTTTTTAATATACGCACGCTATACTTCTGCACTAATTGTGCAAGATCTGAGGCAGGTGCATCTGACAATCATTCAGGCACGTACCCCCGTTACCCCGAGGCCTAGTGGTGAGCTGCTCTATGAGTCCATTGTGCAGTACCCGTAGTCCCTCTTTTGTATTTAATTTCTATCTATCTTATTTTAGACAGTAGCATATGTGTTTTGTATATTCTACTAGTTGCTCATACACTTGTGACACCGAATTTTAGGAACATGCTAGTAGACACTTAATGGTTTTGAGTATTTATTTCACTGTATTTACTATCTCATTAGTTTATGCTTTACCTTACTATAATTTCTCACTATTCATTTACTTAATAAATAAAAATCAACTACTTTTAAATTATTCAAAAGGAACAAGTACATGACTAGTTCACCGTTGGCTTGCCTATCGACAATGTTGAGCGCCATCACGGCCTGTAGGAGAAATTGGGTCATGACAACTTGGTACTTAAGCCAGGTTCACATAGGTCTCACAAGTCATGAGCAGGCCTAATAGAGTCTTGCAGATCAGTGCGGAGACGTTCGTATTTATCTTCGAGAGGCTATAGGGTGTTAGGAAACTTCTCGTTCTTCATCTCCTATCGTGCAGTTGATGTTGTGCTAAGTATCTTTCTCTTATTCTCTCACAGATTTTGAGAACATGCACGGAAAATGTATCCGACCGTGGAGGAGCTGCTCCTCCTGTTGCTAGAGGCCGAGGCAGAGGTCGAGGGAGGGCTCCAGCTCGTGCTAGAGGACGAGGGAATCCTAGAGTTGCTCCAATTGTGCCACCAGTGAATTCAGTGGAGGACCCTATAATTGAGGAGCAGGGCGAGGTACCTACAGCAGAGCCGGCCCCAGCAGATTTTATGTCCGCACCAAGATACTAGAAGGTCATGGGTTGTATGTTGCGATTCATGGATTCTATAAGGCACGCTGGTTTATTTCTAGCAGATCCGGCCATATCTTAGGCGGGAAAGGGGGAACAGACCCCTACCGCTCAGGCTCCAAGGCTTGTAGCTATCGTATATCAGACTCCGGGTGTAGTACCCATGGGCGGAGCTCAGCCAGTTGCAGCGGCTATACTAGAGCCAGACCTGTCGCGACCGGTGAGTCGCAAAAGCTATTGAATAGATGGACTAGGCTACATCCTCCTGCCTTTGGAGGTGAGCGGCATGAGGACCCCATGACTTTATTGATCATAGCAGGGACAGACTGCACAACATGAGCATAATTTAAGAATTGTTACAATGGTGGTCGTGGATAACATCTTGAACCTTTAATGATTAAATTTACTTGATGTATCCTTAACCATGTCTTATCTTGTGATGGCCCGATATGTCGTTTTGAGTACTAGCTCCTTTTTATGTGTTCTGAGACCTCGCATAGCTTAATTTGATGATTTATGACTTGCGTGCATGGTCTGTGTCCTTTTCTAGAAAGTTACATGTCAAATTTAAAAGAAAAAGTAATTGTTGACTTAAAATGAGGTTTGGGTTGACCACAGTCAATGTTCTTAATAAACAACCTCGAATCGTTATTTTGACGATTCTTGTAGGTTCGTTTAATGTATTTGGACTTGTATGCATGTTTGGTTGAGGTCTTGGGCAACCCGAGCGCGTTCCGGCGCACAAGATACCTACATGAAATAAATCTGTACAAGTGTGTATAAAGCAGCAAAATAACAAGAAGAATGATAAAATACCAATCGGGAGGGGACATGCGAAAAGGGAAAGATATAATAAATACGGCTAGTATGAAATCACGAAATAACATTTTCTGAATTAAGCAACAATATAACTAAGTAAATCACAAAAACTGCAAATCAATTAAATACATGGTATGAAAATGGCATGGCATCACCATTCGTGCTTTTACTCTCTTCTTTACCATGCAATATCATGAATATAATGGCATGGCATCACCCTTCGTGTATTTACTCTCGTCCTCACCATGCTATAATATGAATGTAATGGCATAGCATCACCCTTCATGCTTTTACTATCTTCCTCACCATGTAATATCATGAATGTAATGGTACGATAACCCCGGGTCCGCTTGGTCAAAATACGAGATTCAAACCTAAACCCAATTACCCATTCACCCCCGATTTAAGGTCTAAATCTCAAATTCTTAAAACTCCCAATTTCTACCCAAATCCATAATTTCTACCATGAAAAAGTATAGATTAAAGGTTAATAATCAATAGGTGTTTATGAAAATATAAAGAAACACGTTAAAATCTACTAACCTAAGAAGTTGGGATGAAAAATCTCTTCAAAATTGCCTCTAGGCCGAGCTTAAACTTGAAAATGGTGAAAATGACGTAATTCCCGACTTTCTGATGTTTAAATCACTGGGCGTCAGGTGCTTTTCGCGTTCGCGAAGCACCTTACGTGTTCGCAATGCATAGCGGACCGAATGGCCTATGCGTTCGCAAAGGCTTCACCCCCCTGGCATTCGCGTTCGCGAGCCAGGGCTCACGTTCGCATAGAGTACAAGACTGCCTCCCCCCAGAATCCCATATACCTTCGCGTTCGCGTGAGGACGGTTATGTTCATGAAGGGTAAGCCCTCTAATGCTTCGCATTCGCAGCCACACCCTCGCATTCAGGATTAAGAAATCCACCCCAGTCCCAAGTTCCCCTTCGCAATCGCGAAGCATAATGCACCAGACATCAGCAACAGGCAAAAACCAACAACTTTCTATGTTCAAATTGGTTTGTAGCCTATCCGAAACTCATCCGAGCCCCTCAGGATCCAAAACAAACATACATAACAGTATAATAACATCATACGAACTCGCTCACGCGATCAAAATACCAAAATAATACCTAGAACTACGAATCAGACATCAAAATGCATGAAATTTTTTTTAAAAGAAAACTCAAGATCTTCCAAATTCACAACCGAGCATCTTAATCCTATAAAATCAACTTCGTTTTGCACCAAATTTTGCAGACAAGTTTTAAATAGTAAAATGAACTTATACCAAATTCCGAACCCGGTAGCCATAAAGTCAACCTACGCTCAAACTTTGAAAATTTTTAAAACTTCAAATTATTAGTTTTTAACAAATCACGTCAAATCAAGTTAGGGACATCCAAATTCGATTACAGGAATACGCCAAGTCCAAAATTACGATACGGAACCACCGGGATCGTCAAAATACTGATCCGGGGTCGTTTATACAAAATGTGATTGTAGTCAACTCAACTTATTTTTAAAGCTAAAATTCATATTTTCTTCAATTTTCACATAAAACATTCCGTAAAAAGATATAGATTGCACACACAAATCAAAAAATACTAAACAGAGCTAATCAAGATCTCGGAACATAAAAATAAAGGTTAGAACTCAAAATGACCTATTGGATCATCATTATTTTCCACCTCTACGATGTGCAAATTGTGCTTTATATTTTACTCAAGTTGCAACTAAATAAACTTTATCATGTTCAAATACAAGTGATGTTTTCGTATATTCAGCCTTCTCCTCACCCCTTACAGGAGGTATAAGGGGTAAAGCTCCAGACCAATATTGTTTCTGAATTGGAGCTTGTGTTGCTGGACTAGTGGATATTTCATCTAATTCTTCTTCCTCATTTTCTTCTTCCTCACTAAAATTAATATCTGGCAAATTATCTTTGTAAAGTTTCATGATCTAGTTGTTCTCCTAGATTAAGAGCATAAAATACAGGAGTTGGGTAAATGAAGTTTCATCAAAATGAGTCATTTCATTTATATATCTTCTAACTCTGGGAGGAGGATTAGGATTACAACTAGCACCTTTACTACTTTTTTCAAATGGATTGGTTATACCAAATACTTATTTAGGAGCCGTAGTTTAAACATTAAAATAATACAAAAAGTTAACGCAAAAAGTAAACACATTAATTAAACACGAAAATAAAACACGTAAACACAAAATTGAAGCACTAAAAGATATGCAAATATTAAATATAAAAATTAATAGATGGAACGAGTGCACTGTGATTAAATGTTAAAATTTGAATAAATTTCCCAAAAAAACACTCCAAATACTTGACGAATTAATTTGAAGCTTGAAAAACTTGTTCCGAAATTTTGCGCAAAAACTTGAAAAGTAGTTGATTATGAGAAAATTAAGAGAAGAATATAGATAGAATGTAAGAGATTTGAGAGAGAATGATTGGCTTTTTGGGGGAAAATAAAGAAGAATGAGGGTATTTGATGATTTAGACTTCAATACCACACAAGAGGGGGGAGTGATTTGTGTGGTACCCAATTTTTGCTTAACTGAACTATAGAAGGACCTGGTTCTTCTATGTGTTCCAACTACTACTGTTTGCGGAATGATAAGTAAAGAAAATAAAGAACATAGATATTTTAACGTGGAAAACACCTGGCTCAGAAGGTAAAAAAATCACGACCTACTACTCGTTAGGATTTTCCCAAACTTCCACTTAAATCACTGAGCCAAAACAGCATTTACAAAACTCTTTGTAAACCTAAGGATTAACTCTAATCCCGTTGTGGCACACAACCTCAACTGCTGCGACAACTTCAAGTTAACTCTAACTTGAACACTCTGGGTACCTAATACAATTGCTTCTATGAAACCTGAAAGGTACAATGTAAAATCACCTATTACAATTGAACTAGAATAAAAGATAGACACTTAGAACTGGTTCTTCTATCTCGTTCAAGTAGCTTCAGGATTGTACACTTGAATCGCACATAAATTGCTTGCAAAACCGCCTTGCTCTTTTGCTCTCAAATTAGGTTTACCTTCTACTTATGTGCATTACATGTAAAAGAGAACAACACTGATATTTAATGGGTTAGTAATTAGAGAGTGACTGGGATTCAAATGCTACTCTTCTATCATAGAAGAGTTCAAGGTGATCTCAAACTCTAACACTATCTTTTTCCTAGATTATGTTCTCTTCATGTAAGGAGTATTTCTCTCCTTATCCAATATGAAACCTTTTCGATCAGATCAGGAGATATTGCTTTTTGATAAGTTAGATTTATCGCCTTCACGTGCATCTCATATGTACAAGTTGATCACGACTATGCTTCACAAGATGGACCTGGTCCATGTCTGAGTTCTTTTGTCAGTCTTCAAAACTTCACATGTTCTTGTGCCAACAAATTCTCCCTTTTTGATAATGACAAACTCTGTGCTTTTTACTTACTCAGATCCTGTAAGAACTCAGCTTAACCATCAATACAAAGTATAGAAAATTTACCTATCATCAAGGACCAGGTTAATTAGGTTATAAATATCACTTATTCAGAATGTGTAAAGCACAACATCTCTTCCCCTTTTTGGCATCATCGAAAAGTTGCATACAAAGTGTGAGTCCCAGATTTTAATAAGTACTCATGGCCACTGGGGCAACTGCAAGTGCAATCATGGTTTAATCATCAGTAATCAAGCAAACATATTTAAACTATCAAGGAAATTGCTGGTTTCTGGTGTGGTCGCAAATGCGAACTTTTTCATCGCAATTGCGATGCCTAGTTCGCAAATGCGAACTTTTTGTCGCATATGCGACTTATGCAAGCCCTGCCTTGTTCGCAATTTGCGATCTGAGGCCTGTTAAGTGAGATTTTTGACTGGATTTTCACCCATTTTTCAATTTTCTCAAACCCTAAACCTCCATGGGCGATTTTCCAAAGACCAAAACTTCTCCAAAGATATCATCCTTCATGTTTTATCACTCTTCCTCACCATATGCATAAGTATGAATGTGCACGGCATCACCCTTCATATTTATCACTCTTTCCTCACCCAAGGCATCACCCTTCATCATAAACACTATGGAAGAGTGATAAAACATGAAGGGTGATTTCTCACCTTTACTGTTGTGATCTTTATGATGGAACCCCATAGTGTTTTCATTACTTCGCCATATTTATATACATATTTCAATACTTTAAGTTTCAATAATTGTTCATTTTTAATTCAAATAGTTACTCAATTGAATTCCCTTAAGCCGTCTGAGGTTGAATTTTACTTAAAAAGGAATTTCTACTAAGTTAATTTATTAAATCCCATGTTAAAGGTAATAATCCATTCGATGTTGTATCTTAAATTAAGAATGGTACTTTCTTCATTCAAATGATTTCTAAAAATAACTTCATCTTTTCTTGTTGAGTTCCTAATTGGTTTATAAGTTGTACTCTAATTTATGTTATGTAAATGAGACTCCTGGTACATCTTAATTGCGTTAGTTATGGGTCCTATGTACTGAGTAACATGAGAACATTATTGTACAAAGTTAGACAAAATATGTGGGCACAAGGTGCCGGGTGTGCTAAAGGTTTGGAAGTTGAGATTATGATATGAGACATCGAGTTCTGAGATGTCTAGGCTTGTGCTCCAGAAACGATATGATTGATTGAGTTGACATTGTCTTCCTTACTTGAGTTCATTTTACTTCTCTATGTTCCAGCTATGTTTGTGTTGATTTATTTGGTTATCTTTCACTTCCATCCGAGTTTCCTCTCATTATTTTGACTGTTTGTAGATTTATTTATCCATGTTATTGATATTACCTCATTACCTTTATCTCGATATTTGATATCATATCTTGTTTAATCTGTCTGACCAGTATGTGTCTTGATTGTTCCTCATCACTACCCCATAGAGGTTAGTCTTGATACTTACTGGGCACCGCAGTGGTGTGCTCATACTACACTTCTGTACATTTTTGTATACAGATCCAGGTATTAATCGATAGTAGTTGTGCGGATCGTCGCGGTGGAGATTCAAGGCAACCTGTTGTTGCGTTCTCAGGCCTCGGAGTCACCTTCGTTTGTAATTATGTTCCATTGATTCCTTCTCGTTCTGGAATAATGTTGTATTTATTTTGTATAACTACTCTTAGAAAGGCTTATGACTTGTACCACCGGTTTTGGGAAATAGTGATTTATTCAGAGTTATTTAAATTTGAAGTTAGTAAATATCAATGTTATCTCAGTTAATGTTAGGCTTACCTAGTTTAGCGACTAGGTGCCATCACGGCTCCTTCGAAGAGATTTTGGGTCGTGACAATTTTATTCACAAAAGCAGTAGAATCTTACGTGAATGAGAGAATATCTTGTATTTTAACTTCAGTGCTTCAACTTTGATGAATATTTTACTACTCAATCTCTGTAAAGTGCAGACATTTTTGGGATTATTAAATTGCCCAAACATGAGAGAAGAAGATGGATAAGTAGAATAAAGGTTAGAGTGGGTGAAATCCATATTTTATTTGTTTACAAGTTGGAGCGGGTGGTTTTTTTAGGGGCGTGTGATGACCCGAAAGGTCATCACTTGTTTTAGAAATAAATCTTGTGTTCTGAGACCTTGAAACTTCCTTTATACCTTACCTAAATTTGTGTGCATGGTCTGGACGTATATCCGGAAAGCTTTTATGTGAAAATATGAGAAATAGAAATTTCTAGAGTTAAAATTTGATTATGGTTTACTTTGGTCAATATTTTAAGCAAACGGACCCGGATCTGTGTTCCGAATATCCCGGGAGGTCCGCAGTAAAATATGAGACTTGGGCGTATGCCCGGAAATGAATTCTGAGGTCCCAAGCATTAGAAATCAATTTTTGAAAGAAATTGTTTTGCTGAATTATTTATGAAATAAAGAAAGAATTAATGTTTGAAACCATTGGTATCGGGCCCGTATTTTGTTTCGGGAGCCCGATACAAACTTGTTAAAGTATTTAAATGATAACTTTGAAATTTGGTGAAAAATAGAGTTTATTTGACGTGATTTGGACCTTAGGATGAAGAGTTATGAACTTCAAGTGTTCTTGATGAAAATGATGAGTTTTGAGGTTTAATTCATAGTTTTTCATGTTATTTTCAAGATTTTATTGCACGAGCAAGTCCGTATGATGTTTTTGGATTAGTCTACATATTTGGTTTGGAACCCCGAAGGCTCGGGTGAGTTTCGGATAGGCCTCAGAGTGAAATTTGGACTTAGGAAGTTGCAGGTTTTTTTATCTAGTATGTTGCAGGTGTGCAGACTTCGCATTTGCAAAGCCTGGCTCGCAAATGCGAGATCGAAAATGCGAGAGAAGGCTTGGGCAGGGCTGATCGCAAATGCGATCATTTCTTCGCAAATGCGAAGAGGCCCAGAAATCCCCCTTGGTCGGAAATGCGACTCCCCCGTCGCAAAAGCGAGTTTGCAATTGCGAATAGTAGTCGCAAATGTGAGTGTAGTAGGTCCTAAAGGGTTCGCAATTGCGAACCCTGGTCGCAATTGCGACATCTGCGACCTGCAAATTCATGACTTAGCCGAAAATCTTTTATTTTTCAAACCCTTTCAAAACATAAACTCTCTTGGGCGATTTTCCAAAGAAACGTTCTTCTCCAAATCAATTGTAAGTCATTTCTAACTCGTTTTCTTCAATATTTAACATCGTTTCACGTGATTTCAACTCAAAATCAAGGGTTTTCATGGGGGAAATTGGGTGTTTTAGGTAGAACCTAGGTTTTTCAAAATTTGGGGATTTGGACCTCGATTTGAGGTCCCATTTTAAAACAAATTATATATTTGGGTTAGTGGGGGAATAGGTAATCGGGTTTTGGTTCGAACCTCGGGTTTTGACCATGTTGTCCTGGCGGCAATTTTTGACTTTTTGGGAAAAACTTTAGAAAACCTATTTTCATGCATTAGAATTGATTCATTAAGCATTTATTGATATAGTTAAGTAACTTGTGGCTATATACGAGCGGATTGGTGGTTGAATCAAGAGGTAAAGCGGTAGTTGAGGCTTGAATTGTGTTCGTGGCATCGAGGTAAGTGTTTGGTCTAACCTTAGCTTGAGGGATTAGGAGTTGTGTCATATTTGCTATGTGTTATTTGTTGAGTATGATGTATATGCATGGTGACGAGTATCTATACGTTGGTGTCAAGCATGCCGTGAGTCTTATATTATGATTATTATGACTCCATTTATATTGTTCATGCCTTTTGTGATGACTTCTATTGTTGAGCAAAGCTTTTGGAAGTAGTATTGGTAATTGAATATTGAGGAGTGTTAGCTCAAGTTGTAAAATAAATTGTGGAAGTAAAATTGGTAATTGAATCCTATAGAGCAGTGGCTCAAGTTGTAAGGTGAGTTGTAAGGTGAGTTGTAAGGTAAATGTGAAAAAGAGAAGAGGATTAATATATTGTCTCCCTTGCCGGGATGTTGTTGCTTTTAATGCTATTTTCCTTGCCAGGATATTGATGCTTTTGATATTGTTCCCTTGCCGGGATTTGATTATTGGACTATTATTCCCTTACCGAAATTTTATTGTAATTTTATTTACTTTCTTACCCTTATTGCTTGTGATTGTTGTTTGGGTAAGGAAGAGCGTTAAAGCACGAATGGTGATGCTGTGTATTGTTTTGGTAAGAGAGTGTTAAAGCACGAAGGGTGATGTCGTGCTGCACGATGTAGAATTCTGCGCCGATTATATTGATTTTCATGGTAAGGACGAGAGTAAAATCACGAAGGTTGATGTCGTGCATATTATATTGATTCTTATGGTGAGGACGAGAGTAAAAGCACGAAGGGTGATGCCGTACACTTGTTTGACTTCTGATTCTTGTTGATAATTGAGTTACGATGATCCTTATATTTACTTGTTGCCTTTCTGTTATCAATTGATGTTTCCCCACAACTTGTTCCCCCTCCCATCCTTAACTGTAAATTCCTATTTTTATTTTCCACTGTATATGATTTAACTGTACAGTTTTATTTGGTAGTCTTGTCCTAGCCTCGTCACTACTTCGCCGAGGTTAGGCTAGGCACTTACCAGCACATGGGGTCGGTTGTGCTGATACTACACTCTGCACTGTGTGTAGATCCCGGTGCAGCACATACGGACCGTAGCTTTGGGTTGCTGCCTTCAGTCCATTCGGAGATCCAAGGCAGTCCTGTAGGCGTCCGTAGGCCCTGGCGTCTCCCTCTATCCTCTTATCCTGTTTCATTTATGTATTTCAGAAACAGTGTTGCATTTATTTTTCGGACCTTGTTTGTAGTATTCCTAGACCGTCTATGAAGTTGCGACACCTGTTCTGGGTAGTCTTTATATAAGAAATTGTATTGGAAATATTTAAACAGTTTCATTTGTTTTTTCCGCTTGTTTAAATTCCGCTGTTTACAAACTGTTGGTTCATAATTATTAAAGGATTAAAAATGGGAAAAAGGTAAATTGTTTAAACGGTTGATCTTGCCTAGCTTTCACTAGTAAGCGCCATCACGACTCCCAAGGGTGGAAAATCCTGGCCGTGACAGGGCGGGTAAGGTTCTCCAGATCGGGTATGTAAAATGGGTCTTTTGTTTTAAAATAGGCGAATGGGATATTGCACGTAATTAGTAATAACCTGTCTTTTTTAAAAAAATATGAGCCGTTAGTTGGAGTGGCATGTAAGGTCCAGGAAAATAACGTTAGGAATACCAATGGCCCAATAAGTGGACGAAGGGTATTTTTAACCCTGAAACTATAGTTCAGTTCTGGCCCTTTTCCATATATGTTTTGGTATTTATTCTTTTCTTTCTATTTGATCGTAAAAGAATAATATTAATTGTCTTGATGAAGTCTAAAAGCAAGAACAAAAATAGAGTTACAAGTTTATTTTGGGAAATGTGTAAAGATCTTAAAGTTATGTATTATAATTGATTTCCCTGTCATTATTTGATGTTATTGAGTGGATTTTGGTTAGATTTGATTGGTTTGGACGTGGATTTTTTAGGAAAAGCTCTGGTAGAGCTTTGATTTGCATGCAGAGCAAGGTAATTGTTAGGTCTAACCTTGATTTGAGGGAATTAGGAACCCTTGAGCTATGTGCTATGTGACTTATATGTATATCGATGTATATGCGAGGTGACAAGTGTATATATGCCGTCAAAATACTTGCTTTCATGCTTTTCTATTTTCATTAATTTTGTTATTCTATTCTTAGCTATCACATGCTTTAATTGCTTCATATGCCTTCACTTGCTACTTGTCATTTATTATTCTGGTATTATAATAATAGTTTCTCCCATGCTTTCATGATTTAATTGTTACTTTCCTTACTTGTACACTTTAACTGTCATATATTGGGACTGTCTTGTGGCTTATTGCAAATTGTAGCACTTCTTGGTTGGGTACGAGATTTCCTTTATGGCTTTGCTTTCCTATTCCCCATTCGTAGATCTTCTTATGAATTGTGTTGCGAAATTTATTACATTTACCGATTTTTACTTATGGATCGGGTTGCATGACACAACAGGTGGAATAAGGGAGGATTGACATGGTTAAATAAGGGAGAATTATGATATTGACTCTGATTATATGGTGGGATTCGGTTGCGTGCCGCAACATATTTTGCTTGTTATTGATATTTACATGGTTGAATAAGGGAGGATCGTATTTGTACAGTGGGATAGGGTTTCGCGCCGCAACGGTTTATGTGTTTTATATTCCTTATTGTATTGTGTTGGTTTCGATGTTTTTGTACGAGACCTTGAGGATTGGTATTTCTAGTTTTACTGGTTTTCAAGGATTGAGTTATTATCATGAGTTAATTGCCTTATTTTTCTGTTTTCCCTTTCTTGTCATTATTATTATATTGTGGACAGGTTATTGTAAGTGACCCGCCTTAGCCTCGTCACTACTTCGTTGAGGTTAGCCTCGACGCTTATAGAGTACATGAGGTCAGTTGTACTCATATTACACTCTGCACTTCTTGTGTAGATTTTGGAGTCGGTTCCAACGGCGGTTAGTAGATTGCTCGGGTTGACCATCGGACGGAGACTTGAGGTACAATTGCTCGGCATTTGCAGCCATGAAGTCCCCTTCTACCTTATCCTAGATGTGTATTCTTTTTATATAGTTTTACATTCATTCAGACCATTATCTGTATTACTCTAGTAGCTCATGCACTTGTGACACCAGATCTGGAGTTGTATTTTGACATTTCAGTTGTTATGACTTTTCACACTTTATTTCAGTCATTTCAGTTTAATTGGCATCAGTTAATTTGATTTGTTGAAAATATCTTAAAACTATTCTAGCGTTAGCTTGTCTTACAAGTGAAATGTTAGGTGCCATCACGATCCCAAAGATGGGAATTCCGGGTCGTTACTGTAAGCACGTGATTTTTGCCCTATATGAGAATTACTCCCAAAAAAATTCAAAATCAAATGATTTTCCTTGGTGTGCAATTTTGTGAGATTTTGTGATATTTTTGGATAATTATTTGTATTTGTCTGTGCATGTTTATTTGTTAAATTAATAAAAACACAAAAATATGTCGCATTTTGCATGTAGGATTTAATTCTACAATTTGTTAGTAATTAAGTTTGTTTACAAAAAATAAAATTACAAAAATAGGCATCTTTTGCATTTTTAGCATTTAATGTCCAAATATACAATTTTATGCTTAATTATTACTTAATTGTGCGTTAATCGTTGTTGGGAGTTAATTTGCGCTTTTATAACTTAATTTAGTTCTTAATAATATTTTAAGTATTTTTATAATTTAGTTTTAGAAAAATAAAAGAAGAAAAGAGAGCAAAAAATAAAGAAAAATCGGATTGGGCCACTTCTTCAATTTTCAAACCACAGGCCCAAATAATTGTCCAACCTTCCCCATGACCCAGTCCACTTCAAACCGGGTCGACCCGGTCCGCCCCATTAACCCCAAATAACCAACACCCTTCTTCATTTTTTTAAAAACACAAAACACAAAACAAAAAGAAACAAAAGAAAAACCATAAAGACCCCAACTCCTTTTCTTCTTCTCTAAGCCGCCACCCTCAGCACCCCCCCCCCTTCGAACCAAGCAGCTCCCCCCTTCGCTGCGTTCTTCTTCTTCTTCAAGCCTCGTTGACCACTTGCTGCCTCTTCGTCCATGAACAACCACGAAATCCCGTCACCCTCCTCCACGACGCTACAACAGCCTCGTCAACCATGACCACCTAACCATCGACCAACCCGCCACCACCAGTTGCTTCTGCTTGCTGCGTCGACCAGCCCACTGCTTGCTCCTTCTGTTGTTCGAAGCCCCCGTCGTCGTTGCTTCGTCACGGCCAAGCTGAACCTCTGCTGCTGCTACTGTTCCCATCGCTGCCTCGCCAACGACCAGCTGCTGTTGTGTCCGCCACTGTCCTTCAACATGTCGACGACCATAGCCGCTTCAGCTGCGTCCGCCACTGTCCGTCGACCCCCCTACTGCTTCATGCTGCTCCATCTTCTTCGTTTCTTCGTCGTTGTTTTGAATCGGTTAGTTGGTTTATGTTTCAAATTTCGTCCATATTTTTGTTCGTTGTTTTTCGGATCCAAAATCGATAAATGATTCAATTCTTTTTTTGTTTGTCCGTCGTTGAAATAATTTTTAGTTTGTTCATGTGTTTTGTTGAATTAATTTTCAGATTTTAAATGGAAATTTAATTAGTTGTTTTTCATGTTTGTTTTATTGTTTAGGTAAAAATTTGTTAGTTTAATGTTTGTTAGATTCAAATTGAAATTTAACTGATTATTTCTTCAATTTGTTTCATGATGTTATGTATTTTCCAGAAATTATTAATGTTGTTTGAGTCATTTAATCCGTCATGTTTTGTTGTTTAAAAATAGATTTAATTCATGTTCATCTTTGTTTGAAGTTCATTTTTAATCCAGTGATTAATGTGAGTTTATGTTTTTGATTTGTTGATTTAGTTTGAATCATGTATTTGTGTTGTTAATATTGTTGTTTCCCTGCCCATCCATTTTTTTTGGTCTAAGTTAACCAGGATTGGTTCCCGATATGGTTAATTTACTTCCATTTATTTGGAGTTGTGTTGTTCATCGTGTTCATATGATTTGTTGAAGATTGTTGAGAAATTGGTCATCTTGGCTATATTTTGGTTAAGTTACGATTAATTGATTGTTTAGAGCTGATGGGGTAAAATGGTAATTGCAATAAGGTCAGAGGGGTAGTTTGGTAATTGAACATTTTGAATAATTCTTTATGTTAAACATGGGGGACAAAATATAATGGGTTGGGGTTTGATATAATTGTTTAACATAATGGGGGACAAGACATAATATAGTGGAGGGGAATATTGTATTTATTTATGTTAGGCCTGGGGGACAAATTATAATGGGTTGGGGTTGATGTATTTATTTAATGTAGGCATGGGGACAAGGTTTAAAATAAAGAAAACATTAAGTAGTGGGGACAAAGCATGCCCTTGGGGGAATAATTTCGGGTTGGGAATTCAAGACAAGGGTCTTGCTATATATAGAGTCATTCTTGACATAAAAGGGAAGGAAAAACAAAAAAAAAAGGATTAAGATTGGAGAGAGAGTTTTAGGACTTGAATATAAAAAGACTTAGAGCTAAGACTTGAGGGAGAGCTTTTGAAACCAAAAAAGAGAAAGACAACTTGAACTTCTACTTGAATAAATTCCGTTTGTCTTTTCTCGAGTGTTATTGAAAATCAGTAAACTACTGCATCTTGTATCCGTCTCTCTTCTGCTTTGACTGCGATTACACTTTGGTATTGCTGATTTTTCAATCCGTTACTGGGTCATTCTACTGGTTGTTACTGGTTTGCGGTGTTGCTGAACCTGCTGTTGCTGTGTTATTATTGCTGCTGACTTCTCCTTCTTTTGTTATTGTACTGCCATTTCCAGGTACACATTTGTACACTCTCGGCTTGAAGCGAAATGAAATATTAATCAGGCTTTGTTCCTATTGAATTCCTCCTGTTCAGATTTGTGTTTGAATGTAATTTTCTTTTCTTTGTATAAAAATGTAATTGACTGATTAATGAGTAATGAAGTTGCATATGTATAATTTCTTCATCTAATAATGTTAGTTTAAATTAATCGAAGAATAGTTAATCTGTTTTGATATTATTGTGCGTCAATCTCATGTTCTAGTATTATTGAATAATAGAATATAGAATGAAAGCAGTTTTTCTTTGTACAAACTCGATCGCAATTTTCCATTCACCTTAGCCGTAAACTAATAACCAATAAGTTATGTTTTTCAGCATGTAATTAATTGAGAAATTTTCTTTTATTTTTAGAGACAAACTTAATAGAAGAAATGTAGTCACGGTAGGTTTATCCTTAAAAATAAAAAATGAGACGAGCCTCGCCAAATAAATCACACATCACTGGGGCCCTCACTAAATACATAACCATTGACTAGACTTTGGATTTGGTCTTTTAATGAACCTTCACGGCCTCTTCCTAAAATAACAATACGTTAGTCTCTTTAGGACGCACATTAATAAATCTTACCTTCTTAAACTCGGGTGCGCCTTTATGTGACCCAAATCCAAATCTCAACGGAGTCAAAATGTGTTTCTAATCACGGGTACATTGATTGTGACGTGGTTCGAGATGCGTGTCCATGACGTTGCAAATTCCTTTTAAAAATAAGAATGAGATGAGCATTGCCGAATAGAAATACAAAATTGCGGGGCCCTCAGTAAATATTTGCTTTAAAATTGCTTAGACTTCGGGATGGACCGTTTAGCAAAATTCCACGGCCCTACCCAAAATAAATGATACGCTAGTCGCTTTAGGCGCGCCTTTAATAATTTAATTTTCTTAAACTCGGGTGCACATTTATGTGATCCAAATCCAAATCTCAACAGAGTTGAAATATGCCAACAACCACGGGTGCATTCATGTGACGTTGTTCGAGATGTGTTTCCACGATGTTGCAATTCTTGATAAAAATAACAGTAAAATGATAAAAGCGGTTAAAAGTTAAATTTGCACATAGGTTCAACATGTATTAAATCAGATAATCAAGCCGAATATGACAGTTGAGCGACCGTGCTAGAACCACGGAACTCGGGAATGCCTAACACCTTCTCCCGGGTTAACAGAATTCCTTATCCAGATTTCTGGTTCGCAGACTGTAATATGGAGTCATTCTTTTCCTCGATTCGGGATTAACATTGGTGACTTGGGACACCCTAAATCTCCCAAGTGGCGACTCTGAAATAAATAAGCAAATCCCCTTTCGATTGTCCTTTAATTGGGAAAAACTCCTTCACCCCTCGCGGGGGCGGAAAAAGGAGGTGTGACAGCTCTGGCGACTCCGCTGGGGAAATTAGACCCAGAACCACTGGTTCAGGGTTAGAAATTCGAGCTTAGATAAATTGTTATATCTGGATTTATCTGATTTTTACATGTATGAGCCTAATGTGCTAAATGCTGCTTTTACCGCTTTGATATTATCTGAACTGTATATAAATTGTGTCGACACCCTTCTCTCTTTACCTTTGGGGAGAAGCTCACTGGTTGAGACTCCCTATTCTGTTAGTGTCATACCCTAAATAAAAGAGGCTCGGAAAGTTTCTAAGTCGGCTGGCCTTTTGGTTCCCGGAAAGGAGCTCCTTCCTCAACTCGAGTTGTCCGCTCGGGTACACTGTCTAGAACACCGACCCAGGTTTTGAACATAGAATAACGTGACTTCATGCCGGATCCCTAGTAGGAACGCTTATTTGCATCACGTTGCATTTGACTTAGGGGACTCAACACAGGGGTTGGGTCCGTCTAGGACTAGCAACCTGATATGAAAAAACCATCCTGATGCATCCTATTTGTTTTCCGTGCATTTATTCTGTCTCGCTGACCGGTGTTTGAATATTATGAATATTGTGAAATCGAAAAATAGCGGTTAAGGAATTGATTGTTTATTTTTGAAAAAAAATCAATGCCCAAATACTGTCAAAACTCTGCCGAAATTTTGAGAAAATGAGAAAAAAAAATGTCTTATTAGTTTGTTTTATTAAAAGCAAAGGAAAAATAGAAAAAAAATCATCATTGTTCTGTCTTATATTTTAAAAAAAAAAATAGAAAAGAAAATAGTTTGTTTTGCCATGAAAATGAAAATGAAAAAGAGTCTTGTTTTTAAAATGGTTTTTTTTTATTTTTATTTTGTTTGTCTATGAAAATACCAAAAATAAAAATAAAAAGAGTCGTGCGTTGAACGTGGTTTTATTATTTGTTCCAATATATATATATATATATATATATATATATATTGCAAAGAGTATTTGTCTTGCCAAGAAATTCAAAGTAAATTCCAAAAAGATATGTCTTGCAAAAATATATATAAATATCTTTATTTTCCATTGTTGATTTCTTTAGAAAGTCTTTTTAATTGTTTTTAAAAAAACAAACAAAATATAAAATATAAAATAAAAAAGAAAAAAAAAAGAAAAAAAAAATAAAAATAAAAATATTTTCTTTTAAAAAATCCGAAAATATTTTGATTCTTCGTTAAAAATTGAAAAGAAAATTCAAAATTCAAAAAATATTTTTTTTAGAAGCATTTCTTTTATTAAAGGTAAAATTCCAAAAAATATTTTTTTTTCTTTAGAATAAGAAAAAAAACAAATGAAAATTCAGACAAAAAAAAAATATCTTCCTTTTACTTTTGAAATTCTCAAAGTTCAAATCAAAATGAAAAGGAATTCTTGGAAGTCTCTCTTTTAAAAAGAAAATCAATCAAAATCCAAAAAAAAAAAAAAACTTCCTTTCTTCTTTTAAAACAGTTTATTTACTTTATCCGTGATCGCCCGAACTACGCGGGTTTGATTCTCATCGGATGTGAGATACGTAGGCAACCCTCATCGGTCCAACCCCCTTTTTGCTAAAATAGTCAAAAACAAATAAATAATAATAAAAAAAACATGTCAAAATTTTAATTCTGTCATGAAGAAATCGGGTGACGTTGTTCTGTCAGAACATAGCCGAATGTTCCCGAAAGGGACGCCAGAAGGCTGACTCTACATGAACAACCACTGTTTGGGTCATGTTTAAGATTTGGTCCAGTTGACCCCCACAGCCTTAAAAATCTTCGTCCCGGAGACGTTGAAAGGCCGTGTTTGCAATATTGACTTTTCTAATTTGAAAAACTATAAAAAGAGTCATAAATAAGTCAGGTGATGCTGTTTTGTCATAAATAGCCGAATGTTCCCGAAAGGGACGCCGGAAGGCTGACTTTGCATAAACAGCCACTTTTGGGTCATTTTTTAGGATTTTTGGTCCAGTTGACCCACACAGCCTTAAAAATCTTCGTCCCCGAGGCGCTGAAGGGCCGTGTTTGCAACACCAGGTTTTTATTGTAATTTGAAAAGAAAAAAACAAAGAGTCAGCGGTCAGGTGAATACCGTTTGGATTTTTAGTCAAAAATAAGCCGAGCCAGCTTCGGCCGCGTCTTAAACCGTTCTTGCCAAAATAGCCTCAGAGTATCTTTCCGTTGTCGAAAGACTATTTTCGTAAAAGAATGGGTAATTTTGTAAAGTGTCATAAAATAATCCTCCCCGGCCTCAAAATTCATATGAAATTGGGAAGGGGCCACATTTGAAAAATAACCGTTTGGTTGCCTTTGTCAAACGGGGAAAGAAACTGGCCGTTTGTAAATCTTTTGATTAGAATATGTGGGTTGTTTGATTTTCGAGTTTGTAGGTCATCTTCGAACCTTCGAAACCCAATTTGTTTTAATATGAAAATTGAAAAAATATTTATTATTGTTTATCTTTTATTGGTCCGAACTACGCAAGGTCTGATTCATGCAGGGTCATGATACGTAGGCAATCTCCATAAGATTCGACCACGACAAAAAGAAAAAAAATGACAAAGAGAAAACAAAAAAAATGATGAAAAAAAAAGAAAAGAAAAACAAAGGTAGAAAAAAAATAAAAAAAAAATATTGATAATAATAAGGACCGACTGAGTCCATTCTAACATGTTTTGTTTTGAATTGTGAAGAAAGTTGAGGTGGTCGGTTTGTGGTAAGCGGCCAACACAAGATCCAAGGAAAAATGATAATTGACGTCGAAGCTGTTACAAGCGCTCAAGAGACTCAGGGTCGGAGGGTTCAACAAGAGTCTACTATGGTTGAGGAAAATAGAATATTGAAACAGCAAATGACCGAAATGTGTCAAGCATGGGCCGGTGGTCAAGGACAGCCTCGTCATGAGTCACAATTTGCGACACAACAAGAGCAGTACCACTCTCCTGAGTACCACTCGTACTCGTTTGATCTTCCTGCAAAGATTGAGAAGCCTGCCCGAAAGATGGTACAGGAAGAAATGACCCAAAGAGTGAAAAGCTTAGAACAATGGTTGAAAAACATGCAAGGGTTGGCAGGTCAAAAGAGTGTTGCCTTCAAAGATCTATGTATGTTCCCCGATGTCCACTTGCCGCCTGGTTTCAAGACACCCAAATTTGAAAAGTACGATGGACATGGAGATCCCATAGCCCACCTGAAAAGGTATTGCAATCAACTGAGAGGTGCGGGAAGAAATGAAAAATTGTTGATGGCTTATTTTGTGGAAAGCCTTACGGGAGTAGCCTCCGAATGGTTTATGGATCAAGACACGTCTCGCTGGTATGTCTGGGATGACATGGAACAGGCCTTTGTCAAACAGTTCCAGTACAGCATCGACATTGCCCCAGACCGCATTTCCCTTTCAAACCTGAAGAAGAAACCAAGTGAAAGTTTCAGGGATTATGCCATTAAATGGAGAGAACAAGCAGCTCGAGTTAAGCCACCCATGGATGACCACGAGCTAATAACTGTCTTCCTTCAAGCGCAAGAGCCAGATTACTTTCAAAACATGGTGTCCGCAGTTGGCAAATCCTTCTCGGAAGCAATCAAAATGGGAGAAATGGTAGAGAATGGTCTTAAGACAGGCAAAATTATAAGTCAAGCAGTTTTTAAAGCCGCAACTCAGGCTGTCCGGGCTGAGTCTGATAATTTTAGCGATACAAATGAGAAGATTGAAGAAATCATAATGACATTAGGGTCGAGAAGAGGTCCTAGGAGAACATCTCGAAGGTATGAGCAGCCTCCTCAGGTTTTCCATGGCTCCCCTGAGCAGTATTATCTACCTCAGAACCCTCAATACTCTGTCGCTCCACCTCAGTATGTTGTCCAGCCACCAAAATACCCCAGGAGGCGAGCACGAGCATTACAAAATCTCCAAAAGTCTCCACAAAATTTTCAGGTGCCCTATAACCCACATCCAAGCCAGTGGTATAAAGGGGAACAAAGGTTGAAAGATAATTTTACACCAATAGGAGAGTCCTATGAAAGCTTATTTGAGAAGTTAAAGTATCATGACATGATTGCACCTATTCCTCCAAATCATGTGGACCCACGTGCAAGAAGTTTTGACCCTTCTAAAAGGTGTGAATACCATTCCAATGCCCAGGGGCACAATGTTGAAAGTTGTCGGGATTTTAAAAGAGAAATAGAAAGGATGATCCAGGAAAATCTGATTGTGATCCAAGATAGTGACACCCAGAATATCACGTAGAATCCTTTACCTGCACATCATGATGCACACTTTGTGGGAAAGATGCCTGGTGACATGGAGTTTGAGAATCCTCTCGGGAGCTTGCTAACTGAAGATAATGATGCCGAAATTGGAGAAGGCTCTACTGATTTTGATGAACAAATTTGTGGCTAAATGTCAAACCTAGCAATTGAAAAGTCATTCCCTCCTCTTAGGAAGGAATCTTGATAGCTTGTTTTGTGATCCAGATTTTATTTGTTTTATTGAGTCAAACCCTTCTATCCCTCCATTCTGTTTGTATGAGTCTTGTCTGTCTGTTCTGTTGCTATTTTCATTAGCCGGGTTATTTTAGGGTTGTACTCGGATTTTAGGTTGCTTGTTTAGTTGTCAAACCCTTCCATCCTTATTCAATAAAATACAGTTTGTCCTATTGTGTAATTCTAGTTCTAATGACATGACGTGCATGCGGAAATTTTGGCCAGATCTTAGAAACTGATTAATTTGGAATTGGATAAAAAAAACACTTTTTAGGATGAATAAATAATCGAAGTACTTTGGAACTAAGTTCGAGTAAAATTCACCTTCAAATCATTGTGAAGATCGGGCTTGAGGAAGGATCAATTGAACTTTGTTGGAAAGTTTGACATTAAGGGATGGAAAGTGTCTTGTGACCACGACACACCAAGAAGATAGCATGATTGGCATTCTCGAGGCTAGGAGGCCCTTTTTCTGCTACCCAAACACTTTATACCATTTGCTACCCCTTTTGAGCCTGTGTTATTTTTCTTTGACTACCCTCTTTTGGAATCAAGATTAGAAAAAAAAAGAAGAAAAAAAAAGAAGAAAGGAAAAATCCATGTCCCAAGAGTACAAAATAGAGCAATTCTTAGAAAGTTAAAAAAAAAAGTGTTTTGTCAAAGGTCCATTCCCTCAAAACTAGAAGCTGGGGCAAACAAAAAAAAAGAAAAGAAAAAAGAAAAAAAAAGAAGAAAAAAGAGGAAAAGAAAAATAGAAAGAATGATGAAAATAGTTTAGGTCAGATGTTTGAACTACGTTCGACCTGATTCCTTAAAAATAAAAAAAAATAAAAAAAAAAAAACCCCAAAACAAAATCCCCAATAGCTGAAACTGGGGCAGAGATTTTTATTTCACTTGTAAAAGAGTCGGTTCCAAGAGTTGTAAGTCCATAACCCCTCATTTTGAGTCTACTTTGAGCCTTCATGCCGACCTTTTTGTCCAACCCTATCCAAAAACCTTCCAAATAAAGACCTCCTGATACACCTTCAAGAATGCCAAGAGAAGTATGCAATGAGCAACGGCGTCACGCGACATAGAACACTGTCAGGATGCTCGCACAAGAAAAGAGAAAGCGAAAGAAAAAGAAAAAGAAGTGAGAGAGTCTTATTAGTGAAAACCCTCACGGGCACTGTAAGGCGACAGTAAGCAGAGATGAATAGATGAGAGAGACTTGTTAGTGAAAGCCCCTCGGGCGCTACTAGTCGAAAGTGAGTCATGAAGCTGATACAAAGAATTGGCACAGATAAGCCCGACTTCAGGGATCATAAGAATGGTAAAAGGGAGGATTGGATTAGTTTGATAGATCAGGCCGTTAAGTCCAAAATGCATGTCATGATTATTAAGGCTAGTTATTGAAAAAAAACAATTCCTCCTTCTGTCCTTCCGACAGGGGCATTTCTTGTTAATATTTGTTTCTTTGCGTTATTGTGTCGTTCACCCTAAGTCAGTCCTTCTCAAAACAAGCAAGAAAGGATTTCAAAATCTGCTACCAACTTTTCAGTTGTACAAAGTAAATTTGGCCATCAAACTCAGTTGTTAATGTCAACATGCCTTGAGGATTCATACAAAGGCTTCCCCAAAAGACTCTTGTCAGCCCGGTTGGTGCAAACAAAAATAACTGGTGATTCTCTCTAACCAACAAGATGCTCAAAAACAGGAAGTCATTCAAGATATCGGAAAAGGTCACCTAAGCAAAGATCTCCAATTGGGATAAGGCTGTTTGAGCTGCAAATACAAATGGTAGTGGTGTGAAACAATCAGAGTTGGTGCAGAACAAAAGTTTTTTGAGACCGACTCAAGCTGATTGAGCAGAAGCCAAGCTGCCCAAGACTCAAGGCCACAATCTGACCACCGTTTTAAAAAATTGACAAATTTTTCTTTCTTTGTGTGGAACAGGAAATAAAGCAGTGCAAGAGAAGAAAAAGAAAAGAAGAGCCGACAAAGGGAAGTTTCTCAAATCTTTGTCTTTATTTGTCTTGTTATTGTGCATAAAATCTTGTCATTGATCTTCACATTTTTCTCCTAGGATAACAGTCCTAGTTTGATGGATTTTCCTCCCAATATAAATCTTAGTCTGATGAATTTTCTTCTAGGATCAAAATCTTAGTCGGATGAATCTTTCTCCTAAGATAATAAAAAAGAAACCTAGTCTGATGAATTTTCTCCTAGGATTGAAGTCTTAGTCTGATGAATGTTTCTCCTAAGATAGAAAACCTAGTCTGATGAATTTTCTCCTAGGATCGAAGTCTTTGTCTGATGAATGTTTCTCCTAAGATATAAAACCTAGTTTGATGAATTTTCTCCTAGGATCAAAATCTTAGTCGGATGAATCTTTCTCCTGAGATAATAAAAGCGAAACCTAGTCTGATGAACTTTCTCCAAGGATCAGAATCTTAGTCTGATGAATGTTTCTCCTAAGATAGAAAACCTAGTTTGATGAATTTTCTCCTAGGATCAAAATCTTAGTCGGATGAATCTTTCTCCTAAGATAATAAAAACGAAACCTAGTCTGATGAACTTTCTCCTAGGATCGGCGTCTTAGTCGGATGAATCTTTCTCCTAAGATAGAAAACCTAGTTTGACCAATTTTCTCCTAGGATAATTTGAAAAAAAACGTTTGAATTTGGAAAAAAGGGAGTCATTTTTAGTTTTCTTAAGATTATCAATGTTTAGTTTTCCTAAAGCCAGGCGCCCACCTGTATAACGAGAGGAATACTTTTCAGTCTTTACATTTCTTGCCAGGCACCCACCTGTATAACGAGAGGAATACATTTCAGTCTTTACATTTCATGTTTCAGGCGCCCACCTGTATAACAAAAGGAATACTTTTTAGTCTTATACTGCAAATTTTGAAATCAGTAACCCCACCGGAAGGCAGAAGGTTACAACAGGAATCCCCAGCAGGAAACAATAAAGATCCCCAACACCGGGAAGCGAAAGGTTGCAACAAGAGGTCCCAGCACAAATTCAGGCGCATGAGTCAAAAGGAAGAAAAGACGCGTCTTGAAAGAAGCGGCTTGTGAACATTAAATCATGCCCAGCATAACAAATCTGATGAAGAGAGTCGTACCCCCAGAGGAACCGCCGAAAAGCTTAATGAAGAAAGCCATGTCCCCAACGGACCAAGCAAAATGATGAAAACTGGTATTCAGAAAAGCAAAGGGCCAGTATCATTCCCAAATTCACGGAAGAAAAGCACCGGAGGAAACACAAGCCGACAAGAAAGCAAGGCAACAAGAACAAATTTTAGTCTAGCCTAGCTTCTTGTTTTCTTTTAAGCACGGTGTAACAAGGAGATCGGTAAGCAGTGATAACAGCATGCAACAGCAGTAACATTGCAGTCCCACGGTAGTCCCAGCTACCAAAACTTCCCGAACTACATTAACCTGATTCCCCTTTAGCCAGGGATATGTAGGAAACCTTTGAAGCAAAGGTTCGGTTAAATCTTTTTCAAAAAATGCTTCACACGGAGTACTCGGATGGGCAAAAATCGCTCGCTTTATCTTTGCGCGAAAACCCTTTGTGTCTTCGGGCAAAGAGGGGCAACTGTAAGCACGTGATTTTTGCCCTATATGAGAATTACTCCCAAAAAAATTCAAAATCAAATGATTTTCCTTGGTGTGCAATTTTGTGAGATTTTGTGATATTTTTGGATAATTATTTGTATTTGTCTGTGCATGTTTATTTGTTAAATTAATAAAAATACAAAAATATGTCGCATTTTGCATGTAGGATTTAATTCTACAATTTGTTAGTAATTAAGTTTGTTCACAAAAAAATAAAAATTACAAAAATAGGCATCTTTTGCATTTTTAGCATTTAATGTCCAAATATACAATTTTATGCTTAATTATTACTTAATTGTCCGTTAATCGTTGTTGGGAGTTAATTTGCACTTTTATAACTTAATTTAGTTCTTAATAATAATTTAAGTATTTTTATAATTTAGTTTTAGAAAAATAAAAGAAGAAAAGAGAGCAAAAAATAAAGAAAAATCGGATTGGGTCACTTCTTCAATTTTCAAACCACAGGCCCAAATAATTGCCCAACCTTCCCCATGACTCGGTCCAATTCAAACCGGGTCGACACGGTCCGCCCCATTAACCCCAAATAACCAACACCCTTCTTCATTTTTTTCAAAATACAAAACACAAAACAAAAAGAAACAAAAGAAAAACCCTAAAGACCCCAACTCCTTCTCTTCTTCTCTAAGCCGCCACCCTCAGCACCCCCCCCCCCTTCGAACCAAGCAGCTCCCCCCTTCGCTGCGTTCTTCTCCTTCTTCAAGCCTCGTTGATCACTTGCTGCCTCTTCGTCCATGAACAACCACGAAATCCCGTCACCCTCCTCCACGACGCTACAATAGCCTCGTCAACCATGACCACCTAACCATCGACCAACCCGCCACCACTAGTTGCTTCTGCTTGCTGCATCGACCAGCCCACTGCTTGCTCCTTCTATTGTTCGAAGCCCCCGTCGCCGCTACTTCGTCACGGCCAAGCTGAACCACTGCTGCTGCTACTGTTCCCATCGCTGCCTCGCCAACGACCAGCTGCTGTTGTGTCCGCCACTGTCCTTCAATATGTCGACGACCATAGCCGCTTCAGCTGCATCCGCCACTGTCCGTCGACCCCCCCTACTGCTTCATGCTGCTCCATCTTCTTCGTTTCTTCGTCGTTGTTTTGAATCGGTTAGTTGGTTTATGTTTCAAATTTCGTCCATATTTTTGTTCGTTGTTTTTCGGATCCAAAATCGATAAATGATTCAATTCTTTTTTTGTTTGTCCGTCGTTGAAATAATTTTTTAGTTTGTTCATGTGTTTTGTTGAATTAATTTTCAGATTTCAAATGGAAATTTAATTAGTTGTTTTTCATGTTTGTTTTATTGTTTAGGTAAAAATTTGTTAGTTTAATGCTTGTTAGATTCAAATTGAAATTTAACTGATTATTTCTTCAATTTGTTTCATGATGTTATGTATTTTCCAGAAATTATTAATGTTGTTTGAGTCACTTAATCCGTCATGTTTTGTTATTTAAAAATAGATTTAGTTCATGTTCATCTTTGTTTGAAGTTCATTTTTAATCCAGTGATTTAATGTGAGTTTATGTTTTTGATTTGTTGATTTAGTTTGAATCATGTATTTGTGTTGGGAACCGCCGTGGTGTGCTCATACTACACTTCTGTACATTTTTGTATACAGATCCAGGTATTAATCGATAGTAGTTGTGCGGATCGTCGCGGTGGAGATTCAAGGCAACCTGTTGTTGCGTTCTCAGGCCTCGGAGTCACCTTCGTTTGTAATTATGTTCCATTGATTCCTTCTCGTTCTGGAATAATGTTGTATTTATTTTGTATAACTACTCTTAGAAAGGCTTATGACTTGTACCACCGGTTTTGGGAAATAGTGATTTATTCAGAGTTATTTAAATTTGAAGTTAGTAAATATCAATGTTATCTCAGTTAATGTTAGGCTTACCTAGTTTAGCGATTAGGTGCCATCACGGCTCCTTCGAAGAGATTTTGGGTCGTGACAATTTTATTCACAAAAGCAGTAGAATCTTACGTGAATGAGGGAAAATCTTGTATTTTAACTTCAGTGCTTCAACTTTGATGAATATTTTACTACTCAATCTCTGTAAAGTGCAGACATTTTTAGGATTATTAAATTGCCCAAACATGAGAGAAGAAGATGGATAAGTAGAATAAAGGTTAGAGTGGGTGAAATCCATATTTTATTTGTTTACAAGTTGGAGCGGGTGGTTTTTTTAGGGGCGTGTGATGACCCGAAAGGTCATCACTTGTTTTAGAAATAAATTTTGTGTTCTGAGACCTTGAAACATCCTTTATACCTTACCTCAATTTGTGTGCATGGTCTGGACGTATATCCGGAAAGCTTTTATGTGAAAATATGAGAAATAGAAATTTCTAGAGTTAAAATTTGATTATGGTTTACTTTGGTCAATATTTTAAGCAAACGGACCCGGATCTGTGTTCCGAATATCCCAGGAGGTCCGCAGTAAAATATGAGACTTGGGCGTATGCCCGGAAATGAATTCTGAGGTCCCAAGAATTAGAAATCAATTTTTGAAAGAAATTGTTTTGTTGAATTATTTATGAAATAAAGAAAGAATTAATGTTTGAAACCATTGGTATCGGGCCCGTATTTTGGTTCGGGAGCCCGATACAAACTTGTTAAAGTACTTAAATGCTAACTTTGAAATTTGGTGAAAAATAGAGTTTATTTGACGTGATTTGGACCTTAGGATGAAGAGTTATGAACTTCAAGTGTTCTTGATGAAAATGATGAGTTTTGAGGTTTAATTCATAGTTTTTCATGTTATTTTCAAGATTTTATTGCACGAGCAAGTCCGTATGATGTTTTTGGATTAGTCTACATATTTGGTTTGGAACCCCGAAGGCTCGGGTGAGTTTCGGATAGGCCTCAGAGTGAAATTTGGACATAGGAAGTTGCAGGTTTTTTTATCTAGTATGTTGCAGGTGTGCAGGCTTTGCATTTTCTAAGCCTGGCTCGCAAATGCGAGATTGAAAATGCGAGAGAAGGCTTGGGCAGGGCTGATCGCAAATGCGATCATTTCTTCGCAAACGCGAAGAGCCCCAGAAATCCCCCTTGGTCGGAAATGCGACTCCCCCGTCGCAAAAGCGAGTTTGCAATTGTGAATAGTAGTCGCAAATGTGAGTGTAGTAGGTCCTAAAGGGTTCGCAATTGTGAACCCTGGTCGCAATTGCGACATCTGCGACCTGCAAATTCATGACTTAGCCGAAAATCTTTTATTTTTCAAACCCTTTCAAAACATAAACTTTCTTGGGCGATTTTCCAAAGAAACGTTCTTCTCCAAATCGATTGTAAGTCATTTCTAACTCGTTTTCTTCAATATTTAACATCGTTTCACATGATTTCAACTCAAAATCAAGGGTTTTCATGGGGGAAATTGGGTGTTTTAGGTAGAACCTAGGTTTTTCAAAATTTGGGGATTTGGACCTCGATTTGAGGTCCCATTTTAAAACAAATTATATATTTGGGTTAGTGGGGGAATAGGTAATCGTGTTTTGGTTCGAACCTCGGGTTTTGACCATGTTGTCCTGGCGGCGATTTAAGACTTTTTGGGAAAAACTTTAGAAAACCTATTTTCATGCATTAGAATTGATTCATTAAGCATTTATTGATATAGTTAAGTAACTTGTGGCTATATACGAGCGGATTGGTGGTTGAATCAAGAGGTAAAGCGGTAGTTGAGGCTTGAATTGTGTTCGTGGCATCGAGGTAAGTGTTTGGTCTAACCTTAGCTTGAGGGATTAGGAGTTGTGTCATATTTGCTATGTGTTATTTGTTGAGTATGATGTATATGCATGGTGACGAGTATCTATACGTTGGTGTCAAGCATGCCGTGAGTCTTATATTATGATTATTATGACTCCGTTTATATTGTTCATGCCTTTTGTGATGACTTCTATTGTTGAGCAAAGCTTTTGGAAGTAGTATTGGTAATTGAATATTGAGGAGTGTTAGCTCAAGTTGTAAAATAAATTGTGGAAGTAAAATTGGTAATTGAATCCTATAGAGCATTGGCTCAAGTTGTAAGGTGAGTTGTAAGGTAAATGTGAAAAAGAGAAGAGGATTAATATATTGTGTCCCTTGCCGGGATGTTGTTGCTTTTAATGCTATTTTCCTTGCCAGGATGTTGATGCTTTTGATATTGTTCCCTTGCCGGGATTTGATTATTGGACTATTATTCCCTTACCGGAATTTTATTGTAATTTTATTTACTTCCTTACCCTTATTGCTTGTGATTGTTGTTTGGGTAAGGAAGAGCGTTAAAGCACGAAGGGTGATGCTGTGTATTGTTTTGGTAAGAGAGTGTTAAAGCACGAAGGGTGATGTCGTGCCGCACGATGTAGAATTCTGCGCCGATTATATTGATTTTCATGGTAAGGACTGTCACACCTCCTTTTTGCGCGCCCGACCCCGAAGGATAAATGCGCGAGGGGAGTTTTTCCAATTTAAGTGACAATATTCGAAATGGGATTATTTATTTAATTCAGAGTCGCCACTTGGGAAAGGTTTGGATTTTGGTGTCCCAAGTCACCGGTTTATCTTGAATCCCAAATCGAGGAAATTTTCGACTTTTCCAAATGAAGTCTGCGAACCAGAAATTCTAAGTAAGGAATTCTGTTGACCCGAGGGAAGGTGTTAGGAACCCTCGAATCCCGTGGTTCTAGCACGGTCGCTTAAATTGTTATAATGGCTAATTATCTGATTTAAATACATGTTGTGACTTACGTGATTTTATTAAGTTTAAACCGCTTTTATTATTATCATTTATTTTTTATAGAATTGCAACGTCGTGAAAATGCATCTCGAACCACGTCACAATCAATGCACCCGTAGTTGTTGACCATTTCGACTCCATTGAGATTTGGATTCGGGTCACATCAATGTGCACCCGAGTTTAAGAATGTAATTTAATTAAGCCGCGCCTAAAGAGTCTAGCGCGTTTTCATTTTTGTAGGAGGCCATGAAATTCACTAAAACGGCCTATCCTGAATTCTAAATAATTATTATGGTTACTTATTGAGGGCCCCGCAATTTTGCATTTTTTTTATTTGGCGAGGCTCGTCTCCATTTTAGAAAGGATATCCTAAAGTGGCTACATTTCTAATGTGTTTGTCTCTAAAAACTAGAAGGAAAAGGTACATGCTAATTTAATTATATGCTTTGGCCTAATCTGGATTCTTATCAACTTCTGATTAATTATTTACAAAATGGAGAGGCGTCATACCTTGTGGAACATGCTTTAATTAGATGAAGAAGTTACATGCGAGATTGACGAAATACAACACTTAATCCGAACAACATCTTTAAGTCGGATTTGAATTAACTTGCTTAAACAGGATTAATTGAATTCCTTATTAGAGGATGTTACCGATGATGTTTAAAACTAGTCCTACAAACTGCCTAAAGAAATCGAAACTGGGTGACTCAAAACTGTATCATGTTTGGCTAGATTTAAAAGCTATTTGCCCCCTACCTATTCAAAGCATGCTTGAAGGAATGAGTTCAATTTTAACAATCATATTAAATAGTTTCACATCCCATGAACTGTACTTACATCCTGTATGCTTCTAAACGAATTAAGTACCACAGTTTTAGATCAACATAAACATTAATTAAGTACAAACTTACTAATGTATTCTCTATTAGGCTACAAATTAAAGGATTTATACAACTTTAACAACATTCGCCAAAGTTGTAAGTAAGGCAACAGATAAAAAAAAATCTTCAGATCTTTCGATTCAATTTTTCATTGCGGCATCAATTACATCAGACAGATTCGAAGTGTGTACCTGAGGAGATGCTTACAATGAAGAAGGCAAGAGAGTCAGTTGAGCAACAGTGCAAGCGAAACAGCAGCAGTAATAGATGAACAACAACAGGATAAATTCCAATGCAAGATGCAATTATAGACGAGGGAAAGAGGCAGCGAAATGACAACAGCCAGTAGGGGAGTAGGGTCAAGATTCAGGGTCAAGATTTAGACAAACCAACTCCAAGAGAATCAAAACAATGCCAACCAACCAATAAACTCAGCTGACATTTAAAAGAAAATAGAACTGACTGAACAGGTTGAAAAAACTGGGAATCGAACAAACAGCAGGAAGAAGATAGCAGTTTCTGCTTTCTGTATATCCCTCTCCCTGTCTCCTTTCTTTTCAAAATCCAATATCAGTCTTCAATTCTGAGATTATACTTGAGTTCTCAGAAAGAAACCTTTTCCAATTTTTGGTGTTTTTTCCAGAACTTCCAGTTCTCAAAATTCAGTCTGAGTTCTCCCTAATCTCTGGTTCTTTTTTTTAAAAAAAACTGATGGAAGTCCTTCCCTTTTATAAGCCTTAACATTAGTCCTTTAACAGCCTGTTAGACAAAAAGCACACCCCTCCCATGTGCTATCTCTTTTCAGTTTCCACTTAGCTATTTAAGTATTAACCCCCCCATCACATTCCCTGGCAGACTTACTCTTTTAAATGAGGTTTAATACTTCTTAAACTAAAGCAGGGTAATGGGCAGCAGAATATATCTGACAGCATATGCTGTCAAACTATTTTTAAATCAAAAAGCCCTTTATGCAGGAACCAGGCTGTGCACAAATGCACCTGTGGTGCACAAATGCACATGTTGTGCACAAGTGCACATGCCCTCCAATTCAGAACTGTAACTAAACAAAACATTCCTTTGGCATTTCTGATTCAAATTAACAACTATAAGTAAACAAACTCAGTTCCTAATTGATTCAAGCAAATGCTTAGCAGAAGTAAGTCGATTTGTTATTGTTCGGACAACTGAAACTAATTGACGACATATGTCGACTCGACTATACTAGTTATAACACATACAATCGAAACCAAAATCAGACATTTAACAGTGTAGGACACATGATTCGAATTGTGCTGACTAAGCGAAAATTGTACTCGAGGAATCAGTTAGTCAGTTCAAATTTGAAAATCAGCTAATTGCACAACACATACATACATACACATTATCAGAACAAATAGAAAGACTCAATCAAACAACAGAGGTTCAGGCAAGGTGGACAGGACACAGCTGGTAAAATTCGAAACACAAATTTCAAAACAACATGAACAGCCTTTTAAACAAACATGGACTAACAGAATAAAGAAAAGAAAGCAAAACTCACCTTAAATCCCGAAAAATCAAAAGCCTTAACTTGGACTCGAACAGACCTTTCTTAAGGCTGAACGGACTTTAATCGAAGTGTTTCTCAGATGAGAAACACTTCGATTAAGGTCCATTAGACCTTAATCTCTTCGTCTTGAACAAGATACGGACCAGTGACGAGGAACCCTAAGGTTCCAAAAATTAGATCCGGGATTCATGCTTCCCTGGTCAGATTCGGACCAAACCAAGCATGGTTTGGTCACGAGGGGGGTCCGGGGACTGTCTGGTATGAATTTAGGGCAGATCGGTGTAGATCGAGTTTTGACTCGAATCTTCAAATGAAGATTCGAGAAGGTGGGATGGGATTCGAGGTGTGTGGTTGGTGGATTTGGGTTCAGGACGGTGAGGAGCATCTATGGTGTTAAGGGTGGGGTCACCGGCGTTCATGCCGCAGGGATTAATGGCGAGGAATAAGGGGGCGGCTAGAGTTTCGTGGGGAAAGGGATGAGGACGAAGGCTGGGGTATTGGATAGGGGGACAGGGTATGGTTGGGAACTTATATATGAGATGGGTGGGGTTGATCTCAGCCGTTGGATGAGGCGAAATGGAAGGCTCAGATCTTTCCTCTGATGAGGAAACGGTGTCGTTTCTCATTCAGGGTTTGGGGGTTGGTTTGGGTAAGATGGGTCGGGTTAGTTCATGGGTATGGGAATGTGATCTAGGCCGTTGATCAATCTGAGATCAACGGCCCAGATCAGACCAGGCTAAAACGGTGTCGTTTGGAAGCTCTGGGTATCAGCTGGTCTGGACCGGGGCAGGCTCACGGTCTGGGCTTGATTTGGGCCTTGAATTTAAAATAAAAATGAGCCCAAACTGATTTTTAACCCAATTCTACATTATCTTTTATTATTATTATTTTTTATATATATTTTTATTTAATTTTTTTAAAACAAAAACCAAGTAAATCAAATTAAAATTAAATAGACATTTAATACAATTATTTGCACACACATATTAAAATATTTGAAGCAGGTAAAATCAAACAAAAACAAAATCACGGACAAAGATGCCTATTTATGATTTTCTATTTAACGACCGGATCCCGGTTCAAATTACGCATGACACATGTATTTTTGTATTTTGCTTTAATAAAAATAAAATGGGCAAAAATTATAAATAATTAACAAAGTGCCATGTAAAAAAAATTGTACAATAGGACCATTTGTTATTATTTTTATTTCTTTTTGGAGCGATTGTCGCGTAAAACAAAAATCACGTGCTCACAGCTGCCCCTCTTTGTTCGGAAACACGAAGGGTTTTCGTGCAAAGATAAAGTGAGCGGATATGAGCGACTTTTGCCTATGGACTACTCCGTGTGAAGCATTTTTTGAAAGATTTGACCGAACCTTTGCTCCAAAGGTTTCCTACATATCCTGGGCTAAATAGGAATCAGGTCAATGTAGTTCGGGAAGTTTTAGTAGCTGGGACTACCATGGGACTGCGATGCTTGTTGTTACTGTTGTTGCTATTGTCACCTGCTTTACCGACCGCCTTATTACAACCAAAGAAAAATTGAAACTGAACTAAATACTTATATGCATGTCAACTGCTAGTTACAAGATCCCTATCTATGATTCTTTTGCGACTTGATCATGGGTCTTAGCTGATTTTGCTTGGAGACTTCGATCTGAATCTTGATGCTTGCGAGTTGTAGGTGCTTACTCACTCTGGGATACTCAGTGAGACGTGACTGGCAGAGTTCAGGACCTTAATCAAATGTTGGAGTCGATTTGCCTTCCATTTACTCCGATATCTTGGGACATCTTCTTTTTGTCTTTTTCTTCTTTAGATTCTGAGTTGAGACTCATCTCGTGGGTCATTTCGATCCGTGTGGTTCGAGGTTAGACCTGCGGGAGAAAACAAACAAACGAGCGAAATTTTCTGCCCCAGTTTCACTAGGAAAATTTCGTGAATTATTCGCCAGAAAGTTCATAAAATTGATGAAGGAAGATAAAAATGCTCAGTTCAGGGTTGGAGCCCTAATAACGAATAGCTGGGGAGAAGTTCAGTTCCTAGAGTTGAAACTCTAATACTGACCAACTGGGGAAAAGTTCAGTTTAGGGTTGGGGCCCTAATGCTGACTAAAGGAAAAGTTCAGTTTAGGGTTTAAAACCCTAATGTTGGCTGAAGGAAAAGTTCAGTTTAGGGTTTAAAACCCTAATGCTGGCTGAAGGAAAAAGTTCAGTTTAGGGTTTAAAACCCTAATGTTGATTGCATGGAAAAGCTCAGTTTAGGGTTTAAAACCCTAATGTTGGCTGAATGGAAAAAGTTCTCGGGTTATGCCGAAAAGATTCATCGAGTTATGCCGGGAGGATTCATCGGGTTATGCCGGGAAGATTTATCGGATTATGCCGAAAAGATTCATCTGGTTATGCCGAGGGGATTCATCGGGTTATGCCGGGAAGATTCATCGGGTTATGCCGAAAAGATTCATCGGGTTATGCCGAGGGGATTTATCGGGTTATGCCGGGAAGATTCATCGGGTTATGCCGAAAAGATTCATCGGGTTATGCGAGGAAGATTTATCGGATTATGCCGAAAAGATTCATCGGGCTATGCCGAGGGGATTCATCGGGTTATGCCGGGAGGATTCATCGGGTTATGCCGGGAAGATTCATCGGGTTATGCCGAAAAGATTCATCGGGTTATGCCAGGAAGATTTATCGGATTATGCCGAAAAGATTCATCGGGTTATGCCGGGGGGATTCTTCGGGTTATGCCGGGAGGATTCATCGGGTTATACCGGGAAGGTTTATCGGGTTATGCCGAAAAATTCATCGGGTTATACCGGGAAGATTCATCGGGTTATGCCGGAAAAAGGTAAGAGTCCTCGAGTTATGTCGGGGAAGTCATCGGGTTATGCCGAAAAGGAAAAGAGTCCTCGGGTTATGCCGGGAATTTGGATAGAAAAAGCTCCTTGGGTTATGCCAGGGAGATCCGGGGTTTATACCGGGATAGTTGAGGAACGAGGTCCTATGCTACCATGATTTGTTTTTCTTTTGAGATGTTTATTTTTTATTCCTTGTCTTCTTTCCTTCCTTTGGTTCTCCCCTTTCTCTTTTTTTTTTTATTTCCTTTTATTTATCAGAAATGCACGAAAGAATTATGGGGAAACTTACCATTGGTCGTTTTCCCGCTGCAAGGCTGTTTCAATGCTTGTGTGCTCCATTTCTTTTGGGCTACACCAGCTTCATGCATGGCTGCTTTGGGTCGCACCTGTCTCAATTTCCTACACAAAGAAAACATTGTCAGTTTGAAAATGGCGGTTGGTTTTGGGGCCTTGACCGTTCCAATTGCTTTGTCTTAGCCTAATTCTTGTTGAGAAACTCTGCCATTGATTAGATTTACATGCGAAACCCTTTGGACTACTCAGACTTGCGTTTCCAGATTTTGTGATGATTTGCCTTATAAGGCTTTGGTTTTTCCGTCCCGTTCTGCTTTGGGATTTTTGGTGGGGATTTTATCAGGGAGACTCTGTGGGGATTTGTACAAGAGAACCTCCGTGGGGATTTGTCCAATGCGAACTCTATGAGGATTTGTTTTTTTTTTTTTAAAAAAAAACCAGACTTGCTGGGGATGTGCTGGGGCGGACCTCTTTGGGGAATTGTACGTGGGGAGACTCCGTGGGGATTTGTAACAAAGGGAGACCCTATGGGGATTTATCGGTTTTGTGTCGGGGATTTTAAACCTGAACCGTAGTGGCTAATCGCGTGGGACTCTCCAACTTTATTTTGCCTTCGTAGGTTCTTCGAACGTCTTTACTTTGGAAGCAAATCAACTTCCATGGCCAGTCGGGATGGGACTGACGCGCCACTGAGGCCGTTCATTTTTGACTTTTGCCAAACGGGGCCCTGTAAAACCGGTCCTGCCACCTTTCTTTGAGATTATTACGGAATTAAGAGTTAGATCAAAAAGAACTCAAAGAAAACTATGTAAAGGAGAACATATGAGTTTAAAGAGAAGCGCCCCTTTCGGGGAGAAAAGAAGGACTTATCTGGAGTGTATGCCAGCTTCAAACTGACATGACATGCCTTTTGAACTGGATGCCCGACCTCCAAGAACTTGCATTTCCTCTTGAATCAAAACAGATCTGTGTTTTCAACACCCGGGAACCTTGCCAGGACTTTCTGAGGTGGAATCATCTTTTTGGCCGACAACGCCCTTTGCGGGTTTTCGCTAGTCGACCTCTCTCATTTCTCTTCTTACCGTCGCCTGATAGCACCCTTTGCGAGTTTTTACTTAACAAGCTCTCTCATTTTCAATTTCTCTTCTCGCGTCGCCTCAACGGTGCCCAAAGGTTTTCACCGACAAGACTCTCTCATCTTTATTCTCCTCATTTTGTTGTATCGGACCCAAATAATTCCATCTTCCCATTTTGAAATGCTTTGCTGATTGATCAGAAGGACTTGAAAAGGGTTTGGGGTGAAAAGAATTTGGATTGAACTACAACTTTGGAACCTTTTGGGCGGGATTATTGCTGATTCGTTATAACTTCTGCCCCAGTTTCACTTTTGGGGGACTTTGGATTTTATTGTTGGTGTGACTGAACCCCAAGGAGAGGTGGCCTACGTATACTTTCGAAATCAAGTCAAATGTAGTTCGAGAAATTCTTTTGTTTTTGGATTTTTTTTTGTTTTTTTTTTTTTACCTTTTTTGTATATATATTTCCTCATTCTTCCAATTCTTTCTTCTTCTTTTTTTTTTCATTTTTTTTTTCAATAATATTTTCAGGTTCCAAAGAGGGTAATCAAAGAAGAGTAACCTGCTCGAATGGGTTTGCAAAGGGTTAATAGTGTTTGGGTAGCGAGAATGAAAGCCTTCGTCATCTCAAACTGTGCAAAGATATCGCCAGAGTGATTTAGACATATCACTGCACCTGTTTTCCAAGCAAGGCTGACGTCGTTTCTTTCGACGTCGCCCAGATACAAATGCTCCATTTGGTAACGTTTTTCGATGACGTATGGACCCTTCTTTCTTGGTATAATTGCTCGAGACAAACCGCAGTTATTAAGGTTATCATTCTGTACGGGTCTAAGCCCATTTACTGCTCTCAAACTCTGCTTTAGTGACGGACATTTTCCAAACCATGAACCAATTTTCTTTAGTTGTTCCTACGTTTCAAATTCTTTATATCTCAAATTTTGACTCATTATTTGAAATCTGATCGGAGTTCTCGTGATCCGGGCATGAAGTCCGCAAACATGTCATGTTATTTAAAGCTGCATTTATCAGAATTGAAGAGAACACAAAAGAAAACATAGAAGAAGAAAGTGAGTAATGAAACATGATTTCATTTCTTGGCATTTTGGGGAAGATAAGGAAAAAGGTTGACATTCAGGAAATTAAAAACATGAAACTAAAGAAAAACATCTGAGTCACACCCTGGGGTAACTCGTGATGCAGAGAAAGTGGCAAGACAGGTTCATTAGGACTTCCGTTTGATCAAGAATGGCGTAGCCTTCTTTTTTTGAAGCTTGGTGCTTGGTCCCATGTACGATACTTCAGCGGTGCTAGTGCCCTCTCCTGGCTGGACCATGTGTATTTCGTATGGCTTTTCCCTTGCAGCCTCACATATTTCCTCACTCTCTTCGAGCGGGGATACCTTATCATCTTCCTCTTTGTTGTATTTTGGCTTCTGTGGTATGCGTCCGATAAACACTGGCTCGTTCGGCCGAGGTGGTCTGATCGTCCCCTATACCATGGAGGCCTGCTTGAATACATCACTTATTTCTTTTTATTGCTCCGGAGTTACCCTGGGTCCCTTTTCTGTATCAGCAATAGCAATTATGGCTTTCAGTGCCGGATCAACTTCCTCATCTTCACAAATCATCCCAACTATCGGCCCGTTGTTGTGGGCTGGCAGCGAATTATTGGTCACATTTGGGATATCCTCGTCTCTCAACACAATCTTCCCTTGGTCTAACAGATTCTCTACAGCTTGTTTCAATGTCCAACAGTCGTTGGTGTCGTGCCCTTCTACACCTGAATGGTATGCACATCTGATACCTAGCTGATATGATGGTGTTCCCGGGTTCTGCCCGTTTGGTGGTATGGGCTGCAACAAATTCATTTGGACAAGCTTAGGGAATAGGGTGGAATAGGGTTCACCGATTGGTGTGTAGTTGGGTCTCCTGGGTGATTCCCGAGGACAGAAATTATTTTGAGGAGGTCGAGGATTGTAGTGATTTTGGTGAGAAGGCTGATTCCTAGGATGTGGGGCCTGCCCCCGATTGACTGGTTGTGACCGCTGGATATAAGGCTGGGTGCTCATGACCATGTAGGGCTGAGGAGCGTAGGTCGCATTTTGGTGGGGGAAATAATGTTGCGAGGTACTTTCCGAATAACAAAGCCCGGGATTATGATATTCTCCCGCCTCTGATACCGCCATGGATGTTTCCTCTTTTTTCTTCCCTCTTGCCATTCCTCCAGACCCGCTTTGGACGGAAGGAATGGTCTCCTGGGTGATTCCCTAATGCTGGCTGAAGGAAAAAGTTCAGTTTAGGGTTTAAAACCCTAATGCTGATTGCATGGAAAAGCTCAATTTAGGGTTTAAAACCCTAATGCTGGCTGAATGGAAAAAGTTCTCGGGTTATGCCGAAAAGATTCATCGAGTTGTGCCGGGAGGAATCATCGGGTTATGCCGGGAAGATTTATCGGATTATGCCGAAAAGATTCATCTGGTTATGCCGAGGGGATTCATCGGGTTATGCCGGGAAGATTCATCGGGTTATGCCGAAAAGATTCATCGGGTTATGCCGAGGGGATTCATCGGGTTATGCCGGGAAGATTCATCGGGTTATGCCGAAAAGATTCATCGGGTTATGCAAGGAAGATTTATCGGATTATGCCGAAAAGATTCATCGGGCTATGCCGAGGGGATTCATCGGGTTATGCCGGGAGGATTCATCGGGTTATGCTGGGAAGATTCATCGGGTTATGCCGAAAAGATTCATCGGGTTATGCCAGGAAGATTTATCGGATTATGCCGAAAAGATTCATCGGGTTATGCCGGGGGGATTCTTCGGGTTATGCCGGGAGGATTCATCGGGTTATACCGGGAAGGTTTATCGGGTTATGCCGAAAAATTCATCGGGTTATGCCGAGAAGATTCATCGGGTTATGCCGGAAAAAGGTAAGAGTCCTCGAGTTATGTCGGGGAAGTCATCGGGTTATGCCGAAAAGGAAAAGAGTCCTCGGGTTATGCCGGGAATTTGGATAGAAAAAGCTCCTTGGGTTATGCTAGAGAGATCCGGGGTTTATACCGGGATAGTTGAGGAACGAGGTCCTATGCTACCATGATTTGTTTTTCTTTTGAGATGTTCAATTTTTATTCCTTGTCTTCTTTCCTTCCTTTGGTTCTCCCCTTTCTCTCTTTTTTTTTTCTTTTTTTTTTATTTCCTTTTATTTATCAGAAATGCACGAAAGAATTATGGGGAAACTTACCATTGGTCGTTTTCCCGCTGCAAGGCTGTTTCAATGCTTGTGTGCTCCATTTCTTTTGGGCTACACTAGCTTCATGCATGGCTGCTTTGGGTCGCACATGTCTCAATTTCCTACACAAAGAAAACATTGTCAGTTTGAAAATGGCGGTTGGTTTTGGGGCCTTGACCGTTCCAATTGCTTTGTCTTAGCCTAATTCTTGTTGAGAAACTCTGCCATTGATTAGATTTACATGCGAAACCCTTTGGACTACTCAGACTTGCTGTAAGCACGTGATTTTTGACCCTCCCCGGGAATTTTTACGTTCTTAGCTTAAATATTTAATTTAGGACTAATATAGCTGTTTTGACTAATTTTACTTTATTTTTCTCGCAAAAGAAAAATTACAAAATATATATATAAATTTTAGTTTATGTATCCCTCATAAACTTGAAAAAATCAAAAATTGTACTTTATTTTTGTACTTTATATAATTTAGAAAATTACAAAAAATATAGTTCTATTAATGTTTTGTAGTCGTTTTAATACAAAAAATATTATTTTATATTTTGTCTTTATTAAAAAAAATGAAAATTACAAAAAATAGTTTTATTAATATTTTATAGTCATTTTAACTTTGAAAAAATACAAAAAAAAATATTACTTCATATTTTATCTTAATATTTACGAAAATTACAAAAATAGTTTTATTAATATTTTATAGTCATTTTAACTTTGAAAAAATACAAAAATATTACTTCATATTTTATCTTAATATTTACGAAAATTACAAAAATAGTTTTATTAATATTTTGTAGCTATTTTAAATCCTTAAAAATATTTAAAAAGATATAGTTTTGTTAAATACTAGTCTTATTTTTGGTAGTTATTTTGCTTACATAGGACTAGTTAAGCAAAGTGTTTCTATTTCTCGGGTCCGGGCGAAAGAATAATACTCGGGTTCAAACTACCCGGTTTTAGGCCTAATTTTTGGACCTAGCCCATAATAAACCGAGCCCAGGACACATGGGGAACCCCACCGCGCGTGGGGAACATAAGTCTCGAACCCCACCACGCGTGGGGCTCATTTTTCTTGACAAACCCATGTCAAATACACGGACAAACCTGGAAAAGGGAGGACTTTGGAATTTTTTGGAGGGACCACTGTTCATCTTCTTCCTCTTTGAAAGAAGAAGCAACAAAAACCCTAGGTAAAAAAACCAGCAAAAGAACCACCCTCCTCCTCCCAGCTCCACCATCATCAACGACCCACCATCACCTTCCCCTCGTCGACCACCGGCGTACATCACCTAAACCTCATCTCCCTCCATCCCTTCCGGCACCCCCACGCACCATCCCCATCGCCGGAACATCACCAAACGCCCACCTCCATTAACGCCGGCACCCCCACTGTCGAAAACCACCAGCCTCACGTCCAAAACTACCAACAAACCACCTGCGTCCGACTCCCTCACGTCCAGCTTCCCCCCATGTTGCCACTGTCCCTCAGCCTACGTCCGAACGCCACCACAAACGACGCCCAGCTCTTGCTGCATCGTCACTGCCCAGTCGACCACTGCCCCAAACAACCACCCTCTCTTCATCCTCCATAACCATCGTCGTCAAACCTTCAGCTCCCATCACCACCATCACCCTCGTTCCCACCGTGAAACCACCATAAACAAGCCCTACTCACTCCGTCAACAACCTCACGTCCAAACCCACATGCTCGTCGACCACCTGCTCCAACAGACCACCCTCATCCTCCCAGCTCCACCATCATCACTACCCAGCTCCTCGACCTCACGTCCCAAACCAACAAACCACCAGCAACAACCCTACCCAAAAAAAACCAGTCGCGACCAGCTCCCCCATCGACTCCCTCGCGTCGAAACACCATCACCCTACTGTCCAAACCACCATAATCCAGCCCTCGACCACTGCCCCGACGACCACTACTGTTCGTCGTCCCCATGTCCAGTGACGCCTCCGGCCATTAAACACTGCCCGTTGATCCCACAGTCGTCGACCAAACAGTCCGTCAGTGAGGTCGATTTGAAGTCGAGTTCCAGTCCAAAGTCCAAAAGTTGAGTCGAGGTCCGGTTCGTCGAGTTTGTTCTGGGGTTTTCGTTGTTGTTCCTTGTTCAGTGAAGTCCCGCTTGAGTCCCGTCGGGATCGTGTTTGTCGCCCTGAGTTTGCCGAGGTTCAAAGGTTAGTAAACCTCAAGTATTAGATAAGAAAATGTTACGTCAAATGTTCGAAAATGCAATATAGAAATTGGTATGATAATTTTCTCCTTATGTTTTCATTGTATGCATTTTTGCTCATTTTGCGTATATGATTCTTGTTTATTTGATATCATTTAATTAAGTTTGACTGGTTGTTCTATGACACAAGTTGACGTTAATTTGTTCGGGGTCCTTTGCTTAGTTCATTCGGACAAAATTATTAGTACATGTTATTACTACTCCCGAAATACTCATTCGCTAAAACTCTTCTTATTAAACTTCTAACAAGTTATGAGATTTTAGTTGTAAAGAAGCTGTAAGGTTTAGTATGGTTAAAGGCGTAAAAATGGCATCCCTTTAAAATAAAAAAAATAAAAAAAAATATAATAACAAATAAAAAATGAGACGAGCCTCGCCAAATAAAAGGGACAAATTGTGGGGCCCTCACAAAATATATGTATTAAATACTTAGATTCCGGGATGGGTCGTTTAGCAAATCTCACGGCCCTACCCAAAATAATAATGCGCTAGTTGCTTTAGGCGCGCCTTTAATAATGTTATCTCCCTAAACTCGGGTGCACATTTATGTGACCCAAATCCAAATCTCAACGGAGTCGAAATATGTCTCTAGTCACGGGCACATTGATTGTGACGTGGCCCGAGATGCATGTCCATGACGTTGCAAATTCCTTTTAAAAAAATAAGAATGAGATGAGCCTCGCCGAATAAAAACACAAACTGCGGGGCCCTCAGTAAATACTTGTTTTAAAATTACTTAGAATTCAGGAGGTCCGTTTAGCAAATTTCACGGCCTTCCCAAAATAATAACATGCTAGTCTCTTTAGGCGCGCGTTTAATAATCTACTTTCTTAAACTCGGGTGTGTATTTCATGCAACCCAAGTCCAAATCCTAAAACATCAAATAAAATATGTTTCGGATTGTGGGTGCATTTCATGTGACACAGTCCAAAGATATGTTTTAAGCGATGTTCACATTCCTAAAAAATAATGATAATAAAGCGGTAAAAGATAAAATTTGCACATGGCTCATAATTGTATTTAAAATCAGATAAATAAGCCGAGTATACCAGTTGAGCGACCGTGCTAGAACCACGGAACTCGGGAATGCCTAACACCTTCTCCCGGGTTAACAGAATTCCTTATCCGGATTTTTGGTACGCAGACTGTAATATGGAGTCATTCATTTCCTCGATTCGGGATTAAAATTGGTGACTTGGGACACCCTAAATCTCCCAAGTGGCGACTCTGAAATAAATAAATAAATCCCGTTTCGATTGTCCTTTAATTGGAAAAAAAACCCCTGCGCCCTAGCGGGTGCGGAAAAAGGAGGTGTGACAGCTCTGGCGACTCTGCTGGGGATCTATAACCCAGAACCACTGGTTCAGGGTTAGAAATTCGAGCTTAGATAAATTGTTATATTTGGCTTTATTTTATTTTTACATGTTTTGAGCTTAATGTGCTAAATGTTGCTTTTACCGCTTTGATATTATGTGAACTGTATATAAATTGTGCTGAAACCCATCTCCTCTCTGAGTCTTCTGAATCATGAAGAAGGGTGTACTTCGTACGACTTCTTTTCTGTATAGTGTCAAATCCCAATTTAGAACGAGGTTCGGACAAGTTGCTAAGCCGGTGAAGCTTCTGTATTCCCGGTACGCTGCCCCCTCGGCTCGAGCTGTCCGCTCGGGTAAGCCAGGTCTAGAACAAATACACAGGTTATGAACTTAGTATAACGAAGCCACATGCCGGATCCCTAGTAGGAACGTTTATTTGCATCATGTGCATTTGACTTAGGGGACTCAACACAGGGGTTGGGTCCGTCTAGGACAAGCAACCTGAAATAATAGACCATCTTATGGCATCCTATGTGCTACATGTTGTATTCAGTCAAGGGCGAATGAGTCATTTGGTCATTTCCAGCATGATGTTATTTTAATCAAAGCATGGGGAACATTTGTGGAATCCAAGAAGCCTTGGAATTCCCTATGTCCCCCACGCTTGCTTTTGGGAATGCACATGGGGAACATTTGTGGAATCCAAGAAGTCTTGGAATTCCCATATGTCCCCCACGCTTCATATGTTGGAAAAAGCGCATAAGGAACATTCGCGGAGTCCAAGATGTCTTGGAAGTCCTTATGTCTCCCATGCCACATTTTTGAAAATAATAATAAATTAAATATGTATATATATATATATATGAAAATTCAAAAAAGAGTTTGTATGTTGTCATCATTTTCAACGAATTAGAAAATAGTGAAAAACAAATGAGAAAGTGACAGTGTAGAGATATAACTACTTATTTTTAGAAGGAAAAAACCAATGTCCGAGTAGGTATCAAAACTCTGACGAAATTTTGAAAAAATAAAAAAAATATATGTCTTGTTAGTTTGTTTTATTAAAAGCAAAGGAAAAGTAGAAAAATCATCATTGTTTTTGCCTTGCCATAAAAATGAAAGTAAAAAAAAAGGGGTCTTGTTTTAAAATAGGTTTATTTATTTGTTTATGCAAATGCCAAAATTAAAATAATCCAAAAATATTTTCCATTATTCACTTCTTTAGAAAGTCTTTCTAATTGTTTTAAATATATTGTTTTTGCCTTGCCATCTATATAATGAAAAATCCGAAAATATTTTGATTCTTCTTTCAAAAATTGAAAGAAAATTCAAGATTCAAAAAAAAAACATTTTAGATGCGTTCCTTTTATTAAAAGCAAAATTCCGAAAAATATTTTCTTCTTCTTCTTTAGAATAAAGAAAAAAAAGAGCAAATGAAAATTCAAAAATATATCTTAGAAGTGTTTCTTGTAAAAAGAAAATCAATCAAAAATGCTTCCTTTTTCTTTTAACGTAGTTCTTTTGCCCGAACTACGCGGGTTTGATTCTCACCGGATGTGAGATACGTAGGCAACCCTCATCGGGTCCAACCTCACCTTTTGCAAAAATAGCCAAAAATCAAAAAATTTAATCTTGTCATAAATAAGTCGGGTGATGTCCAACCCACCTTTTGCCAAAAACGCCAAAATCAAATAAATAAAAAATATATGTCAAATTTTAATTTTGACATAGTCGAATGTTCCCGAAAGGGACGCCGGAAGGCTGACTTTGCATAAACAGCCACCTTTGGGTCATTTTTTAGGATTTTTGGTCCAGTTGACCCACACAGCCTTAAAATATCTTCGTCGCCGAGGCGCTGAAGGGCCGTGTTTGCAACACTACGTTTTTACCGTAATTTGAAAAAAAACAAAGAGTCAACGGTCAGGTGAATACCGTTCGAATTTTGTCATAATAAGCCGAGCCAGCTTCGGCCGCGTCTTAAACCGTTCTTGCCGAAATAGCCTTAGAGTATCTTTCAGTTGTCGAAAGGTTATTTTTGTAAAAGAACGGACAAGTTTGTAAAGTGCCAGAATAATCCTCCCCGACCTCAGAATTCATATGAATTTGGAAGAGGCCACATTTGCAAAAATAACCGTTTGGTTGCATTTGTCAAACGGAGAAAGGGAGCTGATCATTTGTTTTTGGAGTTTGTAAATCTTTTAATTAGAATATGTGTGTTGTTTGATTTTTTTTTTCAGTTGTAGGTCATCTTCAGACCTTTGAAACCCAGTTTGTTTTAATATGAAAATTGAAAAAATTGTTTGTTATTGTTTATCTCTTAAGTCCGAACTACGCAAGGTCTGATTCATGCGGAGTCATGATACGTAGGCAATCTCCATAAGATTCGACCACAACAAAAAGAAAAAAAAAAGAAACGAAAAAGAGAATGAAAAAGAATAAAAAAAAAAGAAAGGAAAAAAGGAAAAGAGAAAAACAAATGGCAAGCCAGGAATGAGGAATGAGTTTTATTTTATTTTACTCTATTTTCAAAAAAAGAGAAAAAAAAATATAAATAAAATAAAATAATAAGCTAGTTAGTTTATAACCCGAACTACGTTGATTTGATTCTCACCAGATGTGAGATACGTAGGCAACCCTCATCGGGTCCAACTCCCTTTTTCATTTTACCAATAATGATATACCATAAAGCATATATGTACACACATGTATATAAATACATATATTGTTTGTTTTGTTTTCCAAGATTTTTGTTTAGAGTCAAAATAAAGGTTTCTGTTTTCGCCTAAAAGGTCACCTTAATAAATGTGCAGGATGAGCACAGAGCAAAATGAACCATTCTCGGCCCTCAGCGAGGTCCCCCTACAACTCCACATGTGGTGGAATGATTTGGCAGCCAATAGCAAAGAGGTAGTAGGAAGAATATTGGGAGGTTTTGTAAATTTGTTGGGCGTTAGGCCAAGGACAGATATTCTTGAAGCTCTAATACCATTTTGGGACCCAACCCGCAATGTATTCCGTTTTGTTGACTTTGAACTTTCACCAACACTTGAGGAAGTCGCCGGATATGCGGGATTGAATGAGAGGTTAAGAGGGCAATATTTGCTTTCGCCAAAGTCAGTGTCTCCGCATGCGTTTCTGGATCTACTAAGCATCAGTCGGAAGATACAACATGACGATTTATCGAGAGGATGTTGTGATCTCTATTTCTTGTATCAGCGGTACGGAGCCCCGCAGGGTTTCGAGGAACCGAACCTTGGGCTAACTCACGGCGGGAACAGAAACAAATGGGAAGCAAGACGTACTTTGGCTTTCATCACAGCGTTCTTGGGAGTCATGGTTTGTCCAAGGAAGGATAAAAAGATAGAGATAGGTCTGGTAGGTATGGCCGACGTTGCAATCAAAAGAACCAATAGTACTGTGGTTCCTTTGATTTTGTCCGAAATATACCGGGCTCTGACTATATGCCGAGAAGGAGGCAAGTTCTTCCAAGGTTGCAACCTGTTACTTCAGCTATGGATGCAGGAACATCTCCATCACCGAGTAGGATACATGAACCACGGGTTGACCGAGAGGAATTGTATCAGCGGATTCAAGAAGCGCATGACAGGCGCCAAATTTCCTGAAGCTGTCGAAGCATGGTTTACACGGTTAAGGTCAACAACAGCTGACCAAATTGAATGGGCATTCGGTTGGTTGACTGATACTGAGGTGATCTACATGTCGGCTGAAGAATGTCATGTTCTCTTAATGGGGCTTCGCAGCATCCAGCCATATGCCCCTCATCGGGTATTACGACAACTGGGCAGGTTTCAAGTAGTCCCTACTGATGAAGATCTGAGCAAGCATGCCATGGAATTAAGCCCGGGAGTCATATTCCCCGAGGGGAAGATTAGAAAACTGTGGCATGAATGTAGATTCTTGGAGCCCAAGACCATGGTGCGAGAACTAGCTAAAGGTGAGGTAGACCTAAAGTACGACGTTTGGTTCGAGAGAAGGTTTCAGATCCGGCAAAGACCTGCTAAAAGGGCCCACGTCCAACACTTCACAGATGATTCACAAGAGCAATGGGGATGGTTAAAAAGGGAGGAAGGTTACCGGGTTGAAATCGGGAAGCTAAAGCAACAAGTTGAAAGGCTTATATTTGAGAACAATGTGCAAGCCGCCTCGGAGCAGGTTGAAAGAAACAAGCTAGCCCAAGAAAACCAAATCTTGAAGGACCGCCTTCACCAAGCCAGTAAGAGTAACGTTGACCGACAGAAGCGTCGATCTGACGAAAGATTGATAGCAAGTTTGAGAAGTCAGGTCATCCAGAGCCAAGAAGAATTAGAACAATCAGAAGCTTGCATAGCAAGGATGAAGGTCAGATGGGCAAGGTACACAATGGCCCGGAAGTAGCGTTTGCAACAGGTCATAAGGGATTATGAAATGAGCGTCGGAATATTAAGGGAGACGAACTCCACTCTACATGATCGGATCGTCAAACAAGCACGAGATGCCCAAGCCGACAGAAGGCGATGTTACGATGCAATGACCAGAATGGAAAGACAAATGGAGATATTCCAGGATCAGCTTGCCAACAATGCGCAAACACTGGGATTGAAGAACCGACAGATAAGGCATTTGCTCGCAGAAAGGGACAACATTCGAGGAAGGATCGACGAGATTGGGCATTACATCTACATGAGATGTCTGGCTTGCGAGCAAATGCCTCGGAAGACCCTCCTTGTTTCCATCATGGGTTGCATCCACCGAATCATGAATGAGTTGCAAAGCCTGCAAAGGGACCTCACACCAAGGGCCGCGGAAAGGCCGAATGATGCCTCGCGGGCCCCTAAGTTGGAAAATTAATCTTTGGTTGAGTCTTGTTTATTTGGCTTTGTTCCTTTTCCATATGTTGATTTCTTTTCTTTTAGTCAAAACGGGTTAAGAACTGTGGAGTCTGTACTATTGCTATTCCTTGCTTGAAGTAATTTGTAATAGCAAAATTTTGAGAATGAATTTAACGATTTCACAAGAATTTTGTGTTTCTTTACTTTAAGGCAGAACTACGCCGGGTCTGATTCACGCGGGGACGTGATACGTAGGCAATCCCCATAAGATTCGACCGCTTTTAATAATGAAAGAAAAGAAAATAAAATAAAACACAGGGTTTCCCAAAGTACTTTAAAAGGGGACGAATGAGCAAACCGGGATGACGCATGTTGTTTGAAGCAAAGCATGTAGAAACGATTAACTGCCTAGGTGCATTGCATCCTCTATGTGTTATGATCAAATCTGTTAGACTCTGACGCTAACAAAGTTTGTTGTTGTCTGAATCAAACAAAAAGTTGTTAAAGAACTCTGGCAGCACACTCCTATCAAACCAGATCCAAGGGACCGATAGCAACCAGCATGACTACTTCAGAGAATAGTAATGAGGAAGAGAGGCCGATGAGCCAGTTGCTAAAAGAAGCGATGGAAAAGATTGAAAGGATGGGACTAAAGATGAATGCAATGCAGCTAGCCATAGCCAAAACACAAAAGAGCCCTGAAACACTGGGGCACATGCCGGAATACCCTCACTCTGGCCCTTCCACAAGCCGCCCAAATCCCCTTTATCATCAAGAAAGAAGCCCTCATGATTCCCAAGCTCCACCACCCCATCAACCTCTCCCAACACCCAATATTCCCATTTTTGTGGGACCAACATCAGCCCCTTTGCAAAGAACGACCAGTGAGCCATTGTTTCAGGCTCACGATACACAATACTACCCCCCCGAGCCTACGTTTCATGCCCCCGAACCACAGGCTTACAATCCACATTTGGAAGTGCCGGCAGAGATTGAGAAGCCGGCTAAGGCCCCTGAACAAGATGAAGTATTGAGAAAGTTCAAAAGCCTGGAGCAGTCCTTCAGGAACTTGCAAGGGCTGGGCAATCAAGTCAGCGTAGCATACAAAGATCTGTGCCCTTTCCCAGACGTCCAACTCCCGGTTGGGTTCAAGATGCCTAAGTTTGATTTATATGAAGGGCACGGTGATCCCATGGCACATTTGCGGGGATTCTGTAGAAAAATGAGGGGGGCAGGCGGCAAGGATGAGCTGATGATAGCTTATTTCGGCCAAAGTCTGAGCGGATCTGCACTAGAATGGTATACCAGGCAGGATTCCAGCAGGTGGTACACGTGGGATGATCTGGCGCAGGCTTTTGCAGGTCATTTCCAGTACAATCTCGAGATAGTCCCTGACCGTCTCACATTATTGAGAACTGGGAAGAAACTCGGGGAAAGTTTTCGTGAGTTCGGGTTCCGCTGGAGAGAGCAAGCAGCTAGAGTCGATCCTCCCATGAGAGAGGGAGAGATGGTGGACTATTTCTTGCAGACACTGGATCCAACCTATTTTGGTCACTTGGTGACAACAGTTGGAAAATCTTTCAACGAGGTGGTCAAGATAGGGGTCATGATAGAAGAGGGTCTGAGGTCTGACAAAATCTTGAACTATTCGGCACTCAAAGCCACAACCCAGGCTATTCAAAGCGGCACGGGAGGTGCGCTGAGAAGAAAGAAAGAAGAGGTTGCCACGATCGAGGCAGGCAGTTGGTCCAGGGCTGGCAGGCCGCACTACAACCAACCCAGACCTCACAGGTCAAACTACCCATACAACCCACCACAAAATTTCTATCCGCCTCGAGAACCACATTGTTCTGTGCACCAGGCCCAAGCATACACTCAGCCTCCGGTTCGCCCACAATGGCGCGCGCCGGCTCCCCAGAACATATATGCACCACCACAAAACACCTATCCTCCACCGAGGGCGTATAGAAACCCTTCAGGGGCAGGCTTCCGGGGAAATCCAGATGCTAGGAATGACAGGTTACGGAAGCAGAGAACTTTCACGGAGTTGGGAGAAACCTACACCGCTTTGTTCCACAAGCTGAGGCAATTGGGTTTGGTTAGTCCTGTCCAGACTCAAGAACCAAATCCCCCACCTCAGAACTTGGATCGATCAATCAGTTGTGAATACTGTTCAGGGATGCTCGGGCATGATACCGAGAAGTGCTGGAAATTAAGGCATGCCATACAGGATCTTATCGACACCAATAAGATCGAGGTCCAGACACCAGAAGCTCCTAACATCAACCAAAACCCACTGCCAGCGCACCACAAAACTCACATGATTGAGTTGGTGTGTGAGGGAGGAGAATTGAGAAAACCCTCACAAACAGTGATAATGATCCAAGCCGCCCCGAAAGAAGTCTCAACCAGTGGAGGAACGAGTGAACAGTCGCAGGGAGAAGGCGTCAGGCCGGTAGTGATATTGGGAAAGAGCCCGTCCGCCATAACAGGCAAACCCAAGCCAAGCAAGTTGGTAATACCAGGGATCCCGCCCACACCGACGGTCGTGTTGAAAGGGGTATGTAGAGAATGGGTGACAATAAAGCCTGTGGTCCAGCTGCCGATGATTGACAGCAGGGCTGTGCCTTGGAAATATGAAAAGGCGGTGGTGATGTACAAAGGAAAACAGGTGGAAGAAGTCAGTTGTAAAGCGCAAGGGCTGACTCGATCCGGTCGATGTTTTGCTCCGGTGGAGTTAAGAAGAACCAACCCAGTTGCATCCAAGAAACCTGTGTCCGAAGAAGAGGCTGAAGAGTTCCTGAGGAAGATGAAAGTACAGGACTATTCTGTGGTCGAACAGCTGAGAAAAACACCGGCCCAGATCTCACTGTTGTCGTTACTGATCCATTCTGAGGAGCATCGTCGGGCCCTGCTGAAGATATTGAACGAAGCTCATGTACCCAGTGAGATTGCTGTAAACCACCTGGAAACCATTGCCAGCAAGATTTTCGAGGTGAACAGGGTAACATTCTCAGATGATGACCTGCCGGTGGAAGGTACGGAGCATAATAAAGCTCTATACCTAGCTGTCAAATGTGAAGACTCGGTGGTAACTCGAGTATTGGTGGATAACGGCTCAAGCGCCAATATTTGCCCACTATCTACTTTGAACCAGTTGAAGATCGACCACGGAAGGATCCACAAGAACAGTATCTGTGTCCGAGGGTTTGACGGAAACGGAACGGCCACTGTAGGGGATGTTGTACTTGAACTGACCATCGGTCCGGTCCTGTTTACCATGGAATTCCAGGTATTAGACGCCACGGTATCTTACAACCTGCTGTTAGGTCGACCATGGATTCATGCAGCCAAAGCGGTGCCTTCCACCCTACATCAGATGGTGAAGTTCGAGTGGGAAAGACAAGAGGTCGTGTTACACGGCGAGGATACAACGTGCACCATGGGCGGAACCATTGTACCTTTCATAGAGACCGCTGATGACAAAGGTCCTTGGGTCTACCAGATTTTCGATACAGGGTCGGCCAACAAAATTTCTGAAGGAGAAATCATCCTGCACCCTAGGGTAGCTGCCGCAATAGTCATGATGGTCTCAGAAATGCTGGGTAATGGATTTGTGCCGGGAAAAGGCCTGGGAGTCGAGCTTCAAGGGATTGTCCAACCTGTCTCCCTTCCTAAAAATCTGGAAAATTTCGGATTGGGGTTCAAACCAACCGCAGCAGATACGAAGCGAGCACGAAAAATGAAGAAGAGGGTTTGGGTTTTGCCTAAACCAGTACCGCGTCTCTCACGGTCTTTTGTCAAAGCAAGTGCCAGGGGGTCACCGGTCCCGAAGATTCTAGGACCATTGATCGGTATAAATGAGGACCTGAATCAGAGTTTTGAGAGGCTCTTCGCTGATGTCAGCGTGGTAGAAGCTGGGGAAGGTTCCAGCAAAACAGAGATACAGTTTGTGGGACCTGAGGCCAAGACCAACAATTGGACAGGTACTCCTCTTCCTGTCCGAGGGGAGTCTTGGTAGTAGGCTTTGATTTATGTTTTGTGTGTTTTGTTTTGTCCGGATTATTCAAGGGTGTAATCCAAATTTTACTTTCGTTTTTGTAAAAGTGTGAACCCTTTTATCCCGCAAGTTTAATGAAGTTCTTTTCTTTTGTCCCATTTTAATTTTGTTTTGTTCTTTTTCTTTCTGAACAGTTCTCTTTTTACTGGTTCTAATGACATGGCATGCACAGCGGATATTCGACCTAGTCTAATAAATCAATCTGATTCCGACTCAATGATGCAAAAGGTCGTTTGTGACGATGAATCTGAATGTGACGAAGGGGGAGCCTTCGAAGAGATAAACCGAGAACTGTGTCAATTTGAAGAGAAACCCAAGCCTAACCTAAATGACACTGAGGCTGTGAATCTAGGAGACGCTGATAACGTCCAAGAGACCAAAATTAGCATCCACATTGAGCCGAATGTCAGGGAAGAATTGATCGAAACCCTCATGGAATTCAAAGATGTTTTTGCATGGTCATATGATGATATGCCAGGATTAAGCACCAATTTAGTGGTTCACAAATTGCCCACTGACCCGGCATACCCTCCAGTCAAGCAAAAGCTAAGGAAATTTAAAACAGAAATGAGTGTAAAGATCAAAGAAGAGGTGATTAAGCAGTTGCAGGCGAAGGTCATTCGGGTCACTCGATATCCCGAGTGGTTGGCCAATGTGGTACCAGTCCCAAAGAAGGATGGAAAAATCAGGGTGTGCGTCGACTACCGCAACCTCAACAAAGCAAGTCCCAAGGACAATTTTCCGTTACCCAACATTCATATCCTGATCGATAATTGCGCTGGGCGCGAGATCGGATCCTTTGTGGATTGCTATGCGGGTTATCATCAGATCCTAATGGACGAGGAGGATGCTGAGAAGACAGCGTTTATTACGCCATGGGGAACCTACTGCTATCGGGTAATGCCGTTCGGGTTAAAGAACGCCGGGGCAACGTACATGCGAGCAATGACTGCCGTGTTTCATGACATGATACACAAAGAAATCGAGGTGTACGTCGATGATGTGATCATCAAATCTTGGCGTCAGGAGGACCATGTGGCAGACCTAAGGAGGTTTTTCCAAAGACTCCGAAGGTATGATATCAAGCTTAACCCGGCCAAATGCGCATTCGGGGTTCCATCAGGAAAGTTGCTAGGATTCATCGTCAGTCGACGGGGGATTGAGTTAGACCCATCCAAAATTGAATCCATCAGAGATTTGCCACCGCCAAGGAACAAAACAGAGGTAATGAGTTTGCTGGGTAGACTCAATTACATCAGCAGGTTCATCGCTCAACTCACAGCAACTTGTGAGCCCATATTTCGGCTGCTGAGAAAGGATGCTGCGGTAGGTTGGACGGCAGAGTGTCAGGAGGCTTTCGACCAGATCAAAGGGTATCTGTCTAATCCACCCGTATTGGTCCCGCCTAAGCCCGGGAAGCCCCTAATTCTTTACCTGACGGTCTTGGAAAATTCATTGGTTGTGTATTGGGGCAACATGATGACACAGGAAGGAAGGAGCAAGCCATCTACTATCTTAGCAAGAAATTCACAGTACATGAGGTCAAGTACACTCAACTCGAGAAAACATGTTACACCCTAACTTGGGTAGCTCAGAAGTTGAAACACTACCTGTCTTCGTATACTACTTATCTCATATCCCGCTTGGACCCATTGAAGTATATCTTTCAGAAACCTATGCCCACGGGAAGGTTGGCAAAATGGCAAATTCTGCTCACAGAGTTTGATATCGTCTATGTAACGAGGACGGCCATGAAAGCCCAGGCGCTGGCAGACCATTTGGCAGAGAATCCCGTTGATGAAAAATACGAGCCCTTAAGAACGTATTTTCCTGACGAAGAGGTAATGCATACAAATGAGTTGGAATTGCCTGAGGAACCGGGTTGGAAGCTTTTCTTCGATGGAGCTGCAAACGCGAAAGGGGTTGGAATAGGAGCAGTACTCATTTCTGAAACAGGACGGCATTATCCTGTTACGGCTCAACTACGCTTCTATTGCACCAACAATATGGCCGAGTATGAGGCTTGCATTCTGGGTCTGCGCTTGGCTGCTGACATGGATGTCCAAGACGTCTTGGTCTTGGGAGACTCGGACCTCTTGGTACATCAAATTCAGGGTGAATGGGAAACACGAGATCTAAAGCTCATACCATACCGACAATGCTTGCATGATCTGAGCAAGCAATTTCGATCGGTGAAGTTCAAACACATCCCGAGAGTTCACAATGAGGTTGTGGATGCCTTGGCCACCTTAGCATCAATGCTGCACCACCCTGACAAAATGTATGTTGATCCTCTACACATCCAGGTCCGTGATCAGCACGCCTACTGCAATGCCATAGAAGAAGAAGCAGATGGCGAACCCTGGTTTCATGATATCAAGGAATACCTCAGAATGGGGATATATCCAGAACATGCCTCTAGAGACCAAAAAGAGCCCTTCGGCGTTTGTCGAATGGTTTCTTCCTCAGTGGAGGAGTATTGTACAAAAGAACCCCGGATTTGGGATTGTTGAGATGCATAGATGCCAGTCAAGCAACGACGGTGATGGCAGAGGTACATGCTGGAGTTTGTGGGCCACACATGAGCGGATATGTATTGGCAAGAAAGATCCTTCGAACAGGGTGTTATTGGCTCACCATGGAACACGACTGTATCACTTTTGTGAGGAAATGCCATCAGTGCCAGATACATGGAGATTTGATTCATTCTCCGCCAACAGAGTTACATACGATGTCAGCACCCTGGCCGTTTGTGGCATGGGGCATGGATGTCATTGGGCCCATCGAGCCGGCAGCATCCAACGGTCATAGGTTCATCCTAGTGACCATTGATTACTTCACCAAATGGGTTGAGGCTAAAACCTTCAAATCAGTAACCAAGAAGGCAGTGGTGGACTTTGTTCACTCCCATATCATCTGCAGATTTGGGATCCCAAAAGTGATCATCACGGATAATGGTGCGAATCTTAATAGCAGCTTGATGAGAGAGGTATGCCAACAATTCAAGATTACACACCGCAATTCCACCCCATATCGTCCCAAGGCGAATGGAGCAGTCGAAGCAGCCAATAAGAATATCAAGAAGATACTGCGAAAAATGGTGGAAGGGTCCAGACAATGGCACGAGAGATTACCCTTTGCTTTGTTGGGTTACCGCACTACCGTCCGAACTTCCATAGGCACAACTCCTTATTTGTTGGTGTATGGAACTGAGGCCGTAATACCAGCGGAGGTCGAAATTCCGTCCCTCCGAATTGTCGCTGAAGCCGGGATTAATGATGATGAATGGGTCAAAGCTCGATTAGAACAGTTGAGCCTGATAGATGAGAAAAGATTGGCAGCAGTGTGTCATGGTCAGCTGTACCAGAAGAGAATGGCCAGAACATATAATAAGAAGGTGCGCCCCAGGAAGTTTGAAGTAGGGCAGCAGGTATTGAAGAAGATCCTCCCACATCAGGTCGAGGCAAAAGGCAAATTCGCCCCAAATTGGCAAGGGCCTTATATCGTGACCAGAGTATTGACCAACGGTGCTTTGTGTTTGACAGATGTCGAGGGGAGATGTGTCGACATGGCTATCAATTCTGATGCAGTCAAGAGATATTATGCGTAATTTCTTTAATTATGGCAATTTTTGGTTCATTTGTGTGTATTTGGCATTTATTGGATAATGAGATGACTGAGGCAATTCTTTCTTCTATCCAAACACTTTTAACCCTTGCTTCCCCCTTTGAGCCTTAAGTAATTCTTTCATACCCCTCTTTTTGAATCACTAATGGAAAAGACATAAAAAAAAGGAGAAAAGAGAAAGAAAATGAAAAGAAGGAAAAGAAAAAAAAAGAAGAAGATAAAATCATAAGAAATACAAAATGTGGGAACTACGTTTGACCTGATTCCTCGAAGAGGATACGTAGGCGCCTCACGGATCGGTCATAGTGTGCATCATAGTGAATATAGGATGCATAATGTACATAATGTGCATAATAGGCACAATGTGCGTAACGTACATAGCTCAACATAAGTGTAAAAAATAAATTCCCCAAGCAAGAAAACTGGGACAGAGGTTATGTTTTAAGTTCCAACAAAGGTTTGATTCCAAAAGTTGTAGCACATCACCCATCAAATTATTTTCATTTTTATAGCCTTTCTTTAACCCCACACCAAAACCAACATCAACGTCCAAAAGACCTCCCGATCACTGTTCAAGAGATGCCAAGTCCGGCAAATAAGGCCGAGAATGATACACCGATCCCCAGCAAAGAAGAGGATCGTAAGACTGGGAATGAATTGATGGTCAAGGGAATCTCCAGAAAAGAGGGTCGTATCTACAACACCCCGATTCCCCGAAAGAAATAAAATGAGAGAGTCTTATCGGTGAAAACCTTCACAGGCACCGAAAGGCGATGTAAGATGAGGGACATGAAATGAGAGAGTCTTATTGGTGAAAACCTTCACAGACACCATAAGGCGCCGGGATATAAGAGAAAAGAGAGAGTCTCATTAGTGAAAACCCCTCGAAGGGCACTATGAGGCGACAAGACAGATCAACAAAAGCTACAACATTCGAAATGGACACTCCTTTATCAGCCCCAGCAAATCAAACCATCGGGCAAATCGATTGATACAAATAGACTGGGTCAGGAATCGGTGGTGCACGTCATGATCACGGGGACCAGTCATGTCCTCCAGATAAGTTCTTTTGAGTTTCTTCTCCCACCAAAATATTGGTTCAGAAAGATTTTCTCCTTTTTCTATCTTTTATTTCTTTTCCTAAAATGTGTCTTGAAAGGATTTTTCAAAGCTTACTACCAGAGACTGGAGGGGAATTCATCCAATGCAGGATAATACAAACAGTCTTAAAGGCCGATCCCAGGCAATGCAGTGATCGTGCCCGGCAATTTTGGAGGAAGTAAGCTCATAAAGGGAGTGGTTTCGGGAATTAAAAATAGACTCCCACAGCATGTGCTTAAAGAGAAAGCAGAAAAGGGGATTAATTGAAAGCTAATCCCCAACAGGCTAGAGACCCCCAGCAGGCAATTTTGTCCACTAACCAATTATGGGGACATAGAGCGAGAAAAGGGGAAGAGAGGAAAAATCATCCGCCGGAAAGGCACCCTCTACCACCACAATTAAAACTAATTAAATTCTTTTGTCTGCTACAGGAAAACAAAGGATTGATGATGGCAGCAAGAGGCAACGCCAAGGAAGTCACCAAAAACCGGGGCAGAAAATTTTCTACCGATTGTCAAAATTTTCTCGAAAGGACGGGGAAACAATTTCAAATACATTTAAGTTCTAGGTCACCCACCAGTATAATGCGGGAATACATTTAAGTTCTAGGTCGCCCACCAGTATAATGCGGGAATACATTTAAGTTCTAGGTCGCCCACCAGTAAAATGCGGGAATACATTTAAGTTCTAGGTCGCCCACCAGTATAATGCGGGAATACATTTAAGTTCTAGGTCGCCCACCAGTATAATGCGGGAATACATTTTAAGTTCTAGGTCGCCCACCAGTATAATGCGGGAATACATTTTAAGTTCTAGGTCGCCCACCAGTATAATGCGGGAATACATTTTAAGTTCTAGGTCGCCCACCAGTATAATGCGGGAATACATTTTAAGTTCTAGGTCGCCCACCAGTATAATGCGGGAATACATTTTAAGTTCTAGGTCGCCCACCAGTATAATGCGGGAATACATTTTAAGTTCTAGGTCGCCCACCAGTATAATGCGGGAATACATTTTAAGTTCTAGGTCGCCCACCAGTATAATGCGGGAATACATTTTAAGTTCTAGGTCGCCCACCAGTATAATGCGGGAATACATTTTAAGTTCTAGGTCGCCCACCAGTATAATGCGGGAATACATTTTAAGTTCTAGGTCGCCCACCAGTATAATGCGGGAATACATTTTAAGTTCTAGGTCGCCCACCAGTATAATGCGGGAATACATTTAAGTTCTAGGTCGCCCACCAGTATAATGCGGGAATACATTTAAGTTCTAGGTCGCCCACCAGTATAATGCGGGAATACATTTAAGTTCTAGGTCGCCCACCAGTAAAATGCGGGAATACTTTTAAGTTCTAGGTCGCCCACCAGTATAATGCGGGAATACATTTAAGTTCTAGGTCGCCCACCAGTAAAATGCGGGAATACTTTTAAGTTCTAGGTCGCCCACCAGTAAAATGCGGGAATGCTTTTAAGTTCTAGGTCGCCCACCAGTATAATGCGGGAATACTTTTAAGTTCTAGGTCGCCCACCAGTATAATGCGGGAATACATTTAAGTTCTAGGTCGCCCACCAGTAAAATGCGGGAATACTTTTAAGTTCTAGGTCGCCCACCAGTATAATGCGGGAATACATTTAAGTTCTAGGTCGCCCACCAGTATAATGAGGGAATACATTTTGTCTGTTCATTCCATATTCTAGGCCGCCCACAAGTATAAATACAGGCATGTCATTACCAATAGGAGACGCACTTCCTCAGTTAGTTTCACCATAGGAGACGCACTTCCTAAGTTTAATCTTACCAATAGGAGACCCGCCTGTAGAACGGAGTTTGTTGTATGACAAAGAAAAGAAGAAATCAGGCGTCCACCTGGAGAACAAGGACAAAGAAAAATAGAAATCAGGCGTCCACCTGGAGAACAAGGACAAAGAAAAGAAGTAATCAGGCGTCCACCTGGAGAATAAGGACAAAGGAAGGAAGAAATCAGGCGTCCACCTGGAGAACAAGGACAAAGAAAAGAAGTAATTAGGCGTCCGCCTGGAGAATAAGGACAAAGGAAGGAAGAAATCAGGCGTCCACATGGAGAACAAGGATAAAAGAAATAGAAAAGCCCGCTCATATGAGAAAGGAGAACACTTAGAATCAATGAAGCAGAGGAATACAACAGGAATCTCCAGCAGGAAGAAATAAAATCCCCAGCATTCACAAAAGGCTGGTCAAAAAGACAACAAGAAAACAAGAGGGGAAAAGAACCCAAGGTACGGAAGTGGAGAGCAGATGTGGTCCGCTCAAAGAACTAGCACCTACAACTAGAAGTATCAAGGTTCAAATCTGAAGTCGGTATGAAGCACCATTCAAGACTCAAGACCAAGTTTCAGAAGACTTACAGATAGGAATCCCTATAACTAGTAGCTGATAGGCTTAGTTAGTCTTTTTTCAGTTTTCATTTTTGTTGTAATGACAGGACCGCGGATCGGAACCTCAACGGAACGGCACCTCGATCGGCTCCTCACCTCGGTACCCTCTACCATCTCTCTCATATCCGAACTACACGTGGCCTGATTCCTGTAAAACCAAGGATATGTAGGCAGCTCAGATACTATGGCTCGATCGCATTCCCTCCCTTTCCTTAAGTGTAGTCCGTCCAAGTAATGGTCGGGTCAAAAACACGTCTAATCGTTCTTTGTCGGAAAACTCTTCGTGTTTCCAGTCAAAGAGGGGCAGCTGTAAGCACGTGATTTTTGACCCTCCCAGGGAATTTTTACGTTCTTAGCTTAAATATTTAATTTAGGACTAATATAGCTGTTTTGACTAATTTTACTTTATTTTTCTCGCAAAAGAAAAATTACAAAATATATATATAAATTTTAGTTTATGTATCCCTCATAAACTTGAAAAAATAAAAAATTGCACTTTATTTTTGTACTTTATATAATTTCGAAAATTACAAAAAAAATATAGTTCTATTAATGTTTTGTAGTCGTTTTAATACAAAAAATATTATTTTATATTTTGTCTTTATTAAAAAAAACGAAAATTACAAAAAATAGTTTTATTAATATTTTATAGTCATTTTAACTTTGAAAAAATACAAAAAAAATATTACTTCATATTTTATTTTAATATTTACGAGAATTACAATAATAGTTTTATTAATATTTTATAGTCATTTTAACTTTGAAAAAATACAAAAATATTACTTCATATTTTATCTTAATATTTACGAAAATTACAAAAATAGTTTTATTAATATTTTGTAGCTATTTTAAATCCTTAAAAATATTTAAAAAGATATAGTTTTGTTAAATACTAGTCTTATTTTTGGTAGTTATTTTGCTTACATAGGACTAGTTAAGCAACGTGTTCCTATTTCTCGGGTCCGGGCGAAAGAATAATATTCGAGTTCAAACTACCCGGTTTTAGGCCTAATTTTCGGACCTAGCTCATAATAAACCGAGTCCAGGACACATGGGGAATCCCACCGCGCGTGGGGAACATAAGTCTCGAACCCCACCACGCGTGGGGCTCATTTTTCTTGACAAACCCATGTCAAATACACGGACAAACCTGGAAAAGGGAGGACTTTGGAATTTTTTGGAGGGACCACTGTTCATCTTCTTCCTCTTTGAAAGAAGAAGCAACAAAAACCCTAGGTAAAAAAACCAGCAAAAGAACCACCCTCCTCCTCCCAGCTCCACCATTATCAACGACCCACCATCACCTTCCCCTCGTCGACCACCGGCGTACATCACCTAAACCCCAGCTCCCTCTATCCCTTCCGGCACCCCCACGCACCATCCCCCTCGCCGGAACATCACCAAACGCCCACCTCCATTAACGCCGGCACCTCCATTAACGCCGGCACCCTCACGTCCAAAACCACCAACAAACCACCTGCGTCCGACTCCCTCACGTCCAGCTTCCCCCACGTTGCCACTGTCCCTCAGCCTACGTCCGAACGCCACCACAGACGACGCCCAGCTCCTGCTGCATCGTCACTGCCCAGTCGACCACTGCCCCAAACAACCACCCTCTCTTCATCCTCCATAACCATCGTCGTCAAACCTTCAGCTCCCATCACCACCATCACCCTCGTTCCCACCGTGAAACCACCATAAACAAGCCCTACTCACTCCATCAACAACCTCACGTCCAAACCCACCTGCTCGTCGACCACCTGCTCCAACAGACCACCCTCCTCCTCCCAACTCCACCATCATCACTACTCAGCTCCTCGACCTCACGTCCCAAACCAACAAACCACCAGCAACAACCCTACCCAAAAAAAACCAGTCGCGACCAGCTCCCTCATCGACTCCCTCGCGTCGAAACACCATCACCCTACTGTCCAAACCACCATAATCCATCCCTCGACCACTGCCCCGACGACCACTGTTGTTCGTCGTCCCCATGTCCAGCGACGCCTCCGGCCATTAAACACTGCCCGTTGATCCCACAGTCGTCGACCAAACAGTCCGTCAGTGAGGTCGAGTTGAAGTCGAGTTCCAGTCCAAAGTCCAAAAGTTGAGTCGAGGTCCGGTTCGTCGTGTTTGTTCCGGGGTTTTCGTTGTTGTTCCTTGTTCAGTAAAGTCCCGCTTGAGTCCCGTCGGGATCGTGTTTGTCACCCTGAGTTTGCCGAGGTTCAAAGGTTAGTAAACCTCAAGTATTAGATAAGAAAATGTTACGTCAAATGTTCGAAAATGCAATATAGAAATTGGTATGATAATTTTCTGCTTATGTTTTCATTGTATGCATTTTTGCTCATTTTGCGTATATGATTCTTGTTTATTTGATGTCATTTAATTAAGTTTGACTGGTTGTTCTATGACACAAGTTGACGTTAATTTGTTCGGGGTCCTTTGCTTAGTTCATTCGGACAAAATTATTAGTACATGTTATTACTACTCCCGAAATACTCATTCGCTAAAACTCTTCTTATTAAACTTCTAACAAGTTATGAGATTTTAGTTGTAAAGAAGCTGTAAGGTTTAGTATGGTTAAAGGCGTAAAAATGGCATCCCTTTAAAATATAAAAAATAAAAAAAATATAATAACAAATAAAAAATGAGACGAGCCTCGCCAAATAAAAGGGACAAATTGCGGGGCCCTCACAAAATATATGTATTAAATACTTAGATTCCGGGATGGGTCGTTTAGCAAATCTCACGGCCCAACCCAAAATAATAATGCGCTAGTTGCTTTAGGCGCGCCTTTAATAATGTTATCTCCCTAAACTCGGGTGCACATTTATGTGACCCAAATCCAAATCTCAACGGAGTCGAAATATGTCTCTAGTCACGGGCACATTGATTGTGACGTGGCCCGAGATGCATGTCCATGATGTTGCAAATTCCTTTTAAAAAAATAAGAATGAGATGAGCCTCGCCGAATAAAAACACAAATTGCGGGGCCCTCAGTAAATACTTGTTTTAAAATTACTTAGACTTCAGGAGGTCCGTTTAGCAAATTTCACGGCCTTCCCAAAATAATAACACGCTAGTCTCTTTAGGCGCGCGTTTAATAATCTACTTTCTTAAACTCGGGTGTGTATTTCATGCGACCCAAGTCCAAATCCTAAAACATCAAATAAAATATGTTTCGGATTGTGGGTGCATTTCATGTGACACAGTCCAAAGATATGTTTTAAGCGATGTTCACATTCCTAAAAAATAATGATAATAAAGCGGTAAAAGATAAAATTTTCACATGGCTCATAATTGTATTTAAAATCAGATAAATAAGCCGAGTATAACAGTTGAGCGACCGTGCTAGAACCACGGAACTCGGGAATGCCTAACACCTTCTCCCGGGTTAACAGAATTTCTTATCCGGATTTTTGGTACGCAGACTGTAATATGGAGTCATTCATTTCCTCGATTCGGGATTAAAATTGGTGACTTGGGACACCCTAAATCTCCCAAGTGGCGACTCTGAAATAAATAAATAAATCCCGTTTCGATTGTCCTTTAATTGGAAAAAAAAAAACCTCTGCGCCCTAGCGGGTGCGGAAAAAGGAGGTGTGACACTTGCGTTTCCAGATTTTCTGATGATTTGCCTTATAAGGCTTTGGTTTTTCCGTCCCGTTCTGCTTGGGGATTTTTGGTGGGGATTTTATCAGGGAGACTCTGTGGGGATTTGTACAAGAGAACCTCCGTGGGGATTTGTCCAATGCGAACTCTGTGAGGATTTTTTTTTTTTTTTAAAAAAAAGCAGACTTGCTGGGGATGTGCTGTGGTGGACCTCTTTGGGGAATTGTACGTGGGGAGACTCCGTGGGGATTTGTAACAAAGGGAGACCCTGTGGGGATTTGTCGATTTTGTGTCGGGGATTTTAAACCTGAACCGTAGTGGCTAATCGCGTGGGACTCTCCAACTTTATTTTGCCTTCGTAGGTTCTTCGAACGTCTTTACTTTGGAAGCAAATCAACTTCCATGGCCAGTCGGGATGGGACTGACGTGCCACTGAGGCCGTTCATTTTTGACTTTTGCCAAACGGGGCCTTGTAAAACCGGTCCTGCCACCTTTCTTTGCGATTATTACGGAATTAATAGTTAGATCAAAAAGAACTCAAAGAAAACTATGTAAAGGAGAACATATGAGTTTAAAGAGAAGCGCCCCTTTCGGGGAGAAAAGAAGGACTTATCTGGAGTGTATGCCAGCTTCAAACTGACATGACATGCCTTTTGAACTGGATGCCCGACCTCCAAGAACTTGCATTTCCTCTTGAATCAAAACAGATCTGTGTTTTCAACACCCGGGAACCTTGCCAGGATTTTCTGAGGTGGAATCATCTTTTTGGCCGACAACGCCCTTTGCGGGTTTTCGCTAGTCGACCTCTCTCATTTCTCTTATTATCGTCGCCTGATAGCACCCTTTGCGAGTTTTTACTTAACAAGATCTCTCATTTTCAATTTCTCTTCTCGCGTCGCCTCAACGGTGCCCAAAGGTTTTCACCGACAAGACTCTCTCATCTTTATTCTCCTCATTTTGTTGTATCGGACCCAAATAATTCCATCTTCCCATTTTGAAATGCTTTGCTGATTGATCAGAAGGACTTGAAAAAGGTTTGGGGTGAAAAGAATTTGGATTGAACTACAACTTTGGAACCTTTTGGGCGGGATTATTGCTGATTCGTTATAACTTCTGCCCCAGTTTCACTTTTGGGGGACTTTGGATTTTATTGTTGGTGTGACTGAACCCCAAGGAGAGGTGGCCTACGTATACTTTCGGAATCAAGTCAAATGTAGTTCGGGAAATTCTTTTGTTTTTGGATTTTTTTTTTATTTTTTATTTTTTACCTTTTTTGTATATATATTTCCTCATTCTTCCAATTCTTTCTTCTTCTTTTTTTCATTTTTTTTCAATAATATTTTCAGGTTCCAAAGAGGGTAATCAAAGAAGAGTAACCTGCTCAAATGGGTTTGCAAAGGGTTAATAGTGTTTGGGTAGCGAGAATGAAAGCCTTCGTCATCTCAAACTGTGCAAAGATATCGCCAGAGTGATTTAGACATATCACTGCACCTGCTTTCCAAGCAAGGCTGACGTCGTTTCTTTCGACGTCGCCCAGATACAAATGCTCCATTTGGTAACGTTTTTCAATGACGTATGGACCATTCTTTCTTGGTATAATTGCTCGTGATAAACCGCAGTTATTAAGGTTATCATTCTGTACGGGTCTAAGCCCATTTACTGCTCTCAAACTCTGCTTTAGTGACGGACATTTTCCAAACCATGAACCAATTTTCTTTAGTTGTTCCTACGTTTCAAATTCTTTATATCTCAAATTTTGACTCATTATTTGAAATCTGGTCGGAGTTCTCGTGATCCGGGCATGAAGTCCGCAAACATGTCATGTTATTTAAAGCTGCATTTATCAGAATTGAAGAGAACACAAAAGAAAACATAGAAGAATAAAGTGAGTAATGAAACATGATTTCATTTCTTGGCATTTTGGGAAAGATAAGGAAAAAGGTTGACATTCAGGAAATTAAAAACATAAAACTAAAGAAAAACATCTGAGTCACACCCTGGGGTAACTCGTGATGTAGAGAAAGTGGCAAGACAGGTTCATTAGGACTTCCATTTGATCAAGAATGGCGTAGCCTTCTAGTTTTGAAGCTTGGTGCTTTGTCCCATGTACGATACTTCAACGGTGCTAGTGCCCTCTCCTGGCTGGACCATGTGTATTTCGCATGGCTTTTCCCTTGCAGCCTCACATATTTCCTCACTCTCTTCGAGCGGGGATACCTTATCATCTTCCTCTTTGTTGTATTTTGGCTTCTGTGGTATGCGTCCGATAAACACTGGCTCGTTCGGCCGAGGTGGTCTGATCGTCCCCTATACCATGGAGGCCTGCTTGAATACATCACTTATTTCTTTTTCTTGCTCCGGAGTTACCCTGGGTCCCTTTTCTGTATCAGCAATAGCAATTATGGCTTTCAGTGCCGGATCAACTTCCTCGTCTTCACAAATCATCCCAACTATCGGCCTGTTGTTGTGGGCGGGCAGCGGATTATTGGTCACATTTGGGATATCCTCGTCTCTCAACACAATCTTCCCTTGGTCTAACAGATTCTCTACAACTTGTTTCAATGTCCAACAGTCGTTGGTGTTGTGCCCTTCTACACCTGAATGGTATGCACATCTGATACCCCGCTGATATGATGGTGATCCCGGGTTCTGCCCATTTGGTGGTATGGGCTGCAACAAATTCATTTGGACAAGCTTAGGGAATAGGGTGGAATAGGGTTCACCGATTGGTGTGTAGTTGGGTCTCCTGGGTGATTCCCGAGGACGGAAATTATTTTGAGGAGGTCGAGGATTGTAGTGATTTCGGTGAGGAGGCTGATTCCTAGGATGTGGGGCCTGCCCCCGATTGACTGGTTGTGACTGCTGGATATAAGGCTGGGTGCTCATGACCATGTAGGGCTGAGGAGCATAGGTCGCATTTTGGTGGGGGAAATAATGTTGCGAGGTTCTTTCCAAAGAACAAAGACCGGGATTATAATATTCTCCCGCCTCTGATACCGCCATGGATGTTTCCTCTTTTTTCTTCCCTCTTGCCATTCCTCCAGACCCGCTTTGGACGGCTTGGGAGGTTGCCCTTATGGCTGCCTGACTCAAAATTCTTCCCGTTTTCAAATCGTTCTCCACCATCTCTCCAATCTTAATCGCTTCTGCGAAAGGCTTTCCTATGGCCGACATCATGTTTTGGAAATAGTCGGACTCTTGAGCCTGGAGAAAAGTAGTGACCATCTCTATTTCGTCCATGGAAGGTTTTACCCTTGACGCTTGCTCGAGCCATTTGATGGCGTATTCTCTGAAACTTTCCGAGGGTTTCTTCTTTAAGTTTGACAAAGCATTTCTGTCTGGTGCGATGTCAATATTATATTGAAACTGCCCTACGAAGTCTCTGGCAAGATCATCCCATATATGCCAGCGAGATATGTCCTGGTCCATATACCATTCCGAAGCGACTCCCACCAAACTTTCTCCAAAATATGCCATTAGCAGTTCTTCTTTTCCGCCGGCTCCCCGCAATTGATTGCAGTATTTTTTAAGATGTGCAATGGGGTCACCGTGCCCATCGTATTTCTCGAACTTTGGGGTCTTGAAACCCGCTGGCAGGTGCACGTGAGGGAACATGCATAGGTCGGCGTAAGAGACGCTCTTCTGTCCGCTCAATCCTTGCATATTTTTCAAACTTTGTTCAAGGCTTCTCATTCTCTTGGCAATCTCATTTTGTTCTGCAATTCTGGGATTCTGATCCTGCCCGGGTGCAAGCTCGCACTGAGGCGGTAGAGGATTAGTGCTGGTAGCGAACCTAGTTGGTTCCATTGAGAACGATGGTGCTTGGAATGTAAAAGAGGATGAGTCAAAGCTTGGCTTGTACGTGGCAGGTTGTGCCGTAATCGGGCAAGGCGATGCAGTAAAGATGTTCATGCTTGCATCGGTGGCTGACATTCGGGGATGAGGGTCAGAAGGCGATCCAGAAGAGAAGGCTGAGGTGGCTGGGTACCCGAATGGGGTAGCAGGATAATTTATGGGGACATTAGAAGTCCCACTTGACCTGGAGAATAATTCAGGGAATCCGGGGACGACACTTGGCGGCTCTTTCCCATTATTCCAGTCGTCCAGCATTTCCAACATGCGGAGCCGTAGGATTCTATTTTCCTCCGCAGTTGCGGATTCAGGTGTGAGGACGGCTGAGATCGAGCTCTCCTCGGAAACAGGGATTGTTTGCAATGGAATTTCTGAAGACATTTCCACACTTCCTTTTGATCTGGTGAAGTAAGTGTGAGTACTGCTTCTGGTCCTAACGACAGGTAGTTGAACACTTCTCCTTGACCTCGTGAAGTATGAGTGCGAGGCCAGACTTTCACCAAACCAACTGTCTTTCCCAAAAACCTGAATGTACTCAACGACAAACGCACGGTTAATTTGAAACAAAATAACAGATAGGCAACCTCACGTTGAGCATGATGCACCTATACAGTTAAGTGAATCCTACATGTTTGCGACGAAAGCATGCGTCGTTCCGGCGTTCCCTTTTTTAGGCTTCCCTTTTCTTATCATTTTTTTTTAGGCTTCCCTTTTCTTATCATTTTTTTTTCTTTTGTTTTTCTTTTATATATTTTTTTTATTTTTACGGTAAAAATGCGACCGGATCCGATGAGGATTGCCTACGTATCACGATGCCTACGTGAATCAGATCATTACGTAGTTCGAAACTAACAAGTATAAAAATAAAGAAACAAGTGCACATTTAGCATAGGGCTCAAAAGATTTGACTATTCTTTGTTTATTTACTTATCCAATTTTTTTTATTTTTTTTGGAATTTTTTGAAAGAAATGCTTTAAAAGAAGAAAGAAAATTTTGTTTATTTTGATTTTTGTTTTATTTTTTAAAGAAAGACTTCTAAAAAAAATTATTTGCTTTTGACTTGAATTCTGGAAATTTATTAAAAAAAAATATGTTTGGTTGATTTTTTTTAGTTTGTTTTACCTTTTCTACGGAAGAAAGAATGTATATGATGTTGCCTCTTAAATTTTGAAAGAGGGACTTTTAAGAAAATGATGTGGAATTCTGAGTTTTATTTATTTACAAAAGCACTTCTAAAGAAAAATCCTAATATTTTGAAATTCAATTTTTCAATTTTTTTTTTGAACATTTTACAAAAAAGAGACTAAAAAGCAAAGAGTATTTTTTTTGGATTTTGTTGCTGCTTTTAATTCTTATTACATTATTTCACATGAAAGACTTCACATGAGGTTTGCCTACGTATCTCACATCCAATGAGAATCAGACCCGCGTAGTTCGGTCAAATTAACCGAATTATTTTAGAACAAAATTCTTTCCTTTTATTTTTCAACAAACAACTTCCCAAAAATAAAAGACTATTTTTCTATCTTTTTGTTTTTCTTTTTCTTAGTAAATAAAACATTTTCCCCTTTTATTATCGCAAAATTTCGGCAGAGTTTTGACAGTAATTGGGCATTGCTATTTTTCAAAGTAGAAAATTAGCCTTATACACTGTTATTTTTTATTATTATTTTTTTGTTTATATTTTCAAATACTCCAAAGTCAGGCAGCATGCATGTCCGAGACAAATAAATGCACGGAAACAAATAGGATGCAACAGGATGGTCTTTTCATTTCAGGTTGCTAGTCCTAGACGGACCCAACCCCTGTGTTGAGTCCCCTAAGTCAAATGCAACATGATGCAAATAAGCGTTCCTACTAGGGATCCGGCATGAAGTCAAGTTATTCTAGGTTCGTAACCTGGGTATTTGTTCTAGACTGTGTACCCGAGCGGACAACTCGAGTCGAGGAGGGGGCTACGTACCGGGGACCCGCGAGATCGTCCGGCTTTGTAACTTGTCCGACCTCTTTCTTATTTCAGGTATTGACACTAACAGAATAGGGAGTCTCGACCAGCGAGCTTCTCCCCGGAGGTAAGAAAATAAGGGTTTCGGCACAGTTTATATACAGTTCAGATAATATCAAAGCGGTAAAAGACAACATTTAGCACGTTATGCAAAAACATGTAATAAAGATCAGATAATAAATCCAAATATAACAATTATTCTAAGCTCGAATTCTTGAACCCTGAACCAGTGGTTTTGGGTTTATTATTCCCCAGCGGAGTCGCCAGAGCTGTCACACCTCCTTTTTGCGCGCCCGACCCCGAAGGATAAATGCGCGAGGGGAGTTTTTCCAATTTAAGTGACAATATTCGAAGTGGGATTATTTATTTAATTCAGAGTCGCCACTTGGGAAAGGTTTGGCTTTTGGTGTCCCAAGTCACCGGTTTATCTTGAATCCCAAATCGAGGAAATTTTCGACTTTTCCAAATGAAGTCTGCGAACCAAAAATTCTAAGTAAGGAATTCTGTTGACCCGAGGGAAGGTGTTAGGCACCCTCGAATCCCGTGGTTCTAGCACGGTCGCTTAAATTGTTATAATGGCTAGATATCTGATTTAATACATGTTGTGACTTACGTGCTTTTATTAAGTTTAATCCGCTTTTATTATTATCATTTATTTTTTATAGAATTGCAACGTCGTGAAAATGCATCTCGAACCACGTCACAATCAATGCACCCGTAGTTGTTGACCATTTCGACTCCATTGAGATTTGGATTCGGGTCACATCAATGTGCACCCGAGTTTAAGAATGTAATTTAATTAAGCCGCGCCTAAAGAGTCTAGCGCGTTTTTATTTTTGTAGGAGGCCATGAAATTCACTAAAACGGCCTATCCTGAATTCTAAATAATTATTATGGTTACTTATTGAGGGCCCCGCAATTTTGCATTTTTTTTTATTTGGCGAGACTCGTCTCCATTTTAGAAAGGATATCCTAAAGTGGCTACATTTCTAATGTGTTTGTCTCTAAAAACTAGAAGGAAAAGGTACATGCTAATTTAATTATATGCTTTGGCCTAATCCGGATTCTTATCAACTTCTGATTAATTATTTACAAAATGGAGAGGCGTCATACCTTGTGGAACATGCTTTAATTAGATGAAGAAGTTACATGCGAGATTGACGAAATACAACACTTAATCCGAACAACATCTTTAAGTCGGATTTGAATTAATTTGCTTAAACAGGATTAATTGAATTCCTTATTAGAGGATGTTACCGATGATGTTTAAAACTAGTCCTACAAACTGCCTAAAGAAATCGAAACTGGGTGACTCAAAACTGTATCATGTTTGGCTAGATTTAAAAGCTATTTGCCCCCTACCTATTCAAAGCATGCTTGAAGGAATGAGTTCAATTTTAACAATCATATTAAATAGTTTCACATCCCATGAACTGTACTTACATCCTGTATGCTTCTAAACGAATTAAGTACCATAGTTTCAGATCAACATAAACATTAATTAAGTACAAACTTACTAATGTATTCTCTATTAGACTACAAATTAAAGGATTTATACAACTTTAACAACATTCGCCAAAGCTGTAAGTAAGGCAACAGATAAAAAAAAATCTTCAGATCTTTCGATTCAATTTTTCATTGCGGCATCAATTACATCAGACAGATTCGAAGTATGTACCTGAGGAGATGCTTACAATGAAGAAGGAAAGAGAGTCAGTTGAGCAACAGTGCAAGCGAAACAGCAGCAGTAACAGATGAACAACAACAGGACAAATTCCAATGCAAGATGCAATTATAGACGAGGGAAAGAGGCAGCGAAATGACAGCAGCCAGTAGGGGAGTAGGGTCAAGATTCAGACAAACCAACTCCAAGAGAATCAAAACAATGCCAACCAACCAATAAACTCAGCTGACATTTAAAAGAAAATAGAACTGACTGAACAGGTTGAAAAAACTGGGAATCGAACAAACAGCAGGAAGAAGATAGCAGTTTCTGCTTTCTGTATATCCCTCTCCCTGTCTCCTTTCTTTTCAAAATCCAATATCAGTCTTTAGTTCTGAGATTATACTTGAGTTCTCAGAAAGAAACCTTTTCCAATTTTTGTTGTTTTTTCCAGAACTTCCAGTTCTCAAAATTCAGTCTGAGTTCTCCCTAATCTCTGGTTCTTTTTTTTAAAAAAACTGATGAAAGTCCTTCCCTTTTATAAGCCTTAACATCAGCCCTTTAACAGCATGTTAGACCAAAAGCACACCCCTCCCATGTGCTATCTCTTTTCAGTTTCCACTTAGCTATTTAAGTATTAACCCCCCCATCACATTCCCTGGCAGACTTCCTCTTTTAAATGAGGTTTAATATTTCTTAAACTAAAGCAGGGTGATGGGCAGCAGAATATATCTGACAGCATATGCTGTCAAACTATTTTTAAATCAAAAAGCCCTTTATGCAGGAACCAGGCTGTGCACAAATGCACCTGTGGTGCACAAATGCACATGTTGTGCACAAGTGCACATGCCCTCCAATTCAGAACTGTAACTAAACAAAACATTCCTTTGGCATTTCTGATTCAAATTAACAACTATAAGTAAACAAACTCAGTTCCTAATTGATTCAAGCAAATGCTTAGCAGAAGTAAGTCGATTTGTTATTGTTCGGACAACTGAAACTAATTGACGACATATGTCGACTCGACTATACTAGTTATAACACATACAATCGAAACCAAAATCAGATATTTAACAGTATAGGACACATGATTCGAATTATACTGACTAAGCAAAATTGTACTCGAGGAATCAGTTAGTCAGTTCAAATTTGAAAATCAGCTAATTGCACAACACATACATACATACACATTATCAGAACAAATAGAAAGACTCAATCAAACAACAGAGGTTCAGGCAAGGTGGACAGGACACAACTGGTAAAATTCGAAACACAAATTTCACAACAACATGAACAGCCTTTTAAACAAACATGGACTAACAGAATAAAGAAAAGAAAGCAAAACTCACCTTAAATCCCGAAAAATCAAAAGCCTTAACTTGGACTCGAACAGACCTTTCTTAAGGCTGAACGGACTTTAATCGAGAAACACTTCGATTAAGGTCCATTAGACCTTAATCTCTTCGGCTTGAACAAGATACAGACCAGTGACGAGGAACCCTAAGGTTCCAAAAATTATATCCGGGATTCATGCTTCCCTGGTCAGATTCGGACCAAACCAAGCATGGTTTGGTCACGAGGGGGGTCCGGGGACTGTCTGGTATGAATTTAGGGCAGATCGGTGTAGATCGAGTTTTGACTCGAATCATCAAATGAAGATTCGAGAAGGTGGGATGGGATTCGAGGTGTGTGGTTGGTGGATTTGGGTTCAGGACGGTGAGGAGCATCTATGGTGTTAAGGGTGGGGTCACCGGCGTTCATGCCGCCGGGATTAATGGCGAGGAATAAGGGGGCGGCTAGGGTTTCGTGGGGAAAGGGATGAGGACGAAGGCTGGGGTATTGGATAGGGGGGCAGGGTATGGTTGGGAACTTATATATGAGATGGGTGGGGTTGATCTCAGCCATTGGATGAGGCGAAATGGAAGGCTCAGATCTTTCCTCTGATGAGGAAACGGTGTCGTTTCTCATTCAGGGTTTGGGGGTTTGTTTGGGTAAGACGGGTCGGGTTAGTTCATGGGTATGGGAATGTGATCTAGGCCATTGATCAATCTGAGATCAACGGCCCAGATCAGACCAGGCTAAAACGGTGTCGTTTGGAAGCTCTAGGTATCAACTGGTCTGGACCGGGGCAGGCTCACGGTCTGGGCTTGATTTGGGCCTCGAATTTAAAATAAAAATGAGCCCAAACTGATTTTTAACCCAATTCTACATTCTCTTTTATTATTATTATTTTTTATATATATTTTTATTTTATTTTTTTAAAACAAAAACCAAGTAAATCAAATTAAAATTAAATAGACATTTACTACAATTATTTGCACACACATATTAAAATATTTGAAGCAGGTAAAATCAAACAAAAACAAAATCACGGACAAAGATGCCTATTTATGATTTTCTATTTAACGACCGGATCCCGGTTCAAATTACGCATGACACATGTATTTTTGTATTTTGCTTTAATAAAAATAAAATGGGCAAAAATTATAAATAATTAACAAAGTGCCATGTAAAACAAAAATTGTACAATAGGACCATTTGTTATTATTTTTAATTCTTTTTGGAGCGATTGTCGCGTAAAACAAAAATCACGTGCTCACAAGGACGAGAGTAAAATCACGAAGGGTGATGCGGTACACTTGTTTGACTTCTGATTCTTGTTGATAATTGAGTTACGGTGATCCTTATATTTACTTGTTGCCTTTCTGTTATCAATTGATGTTTCCCCACAACTTGTTCCCCCTCCCATCCTTAACTGTAAATTCCTATTTTTATTTTCCACTGTATATGATTTAACTGCACAGTTTTATTTGGTAGTCTGGTCCTAGCCTCGTCACTACTTCGCCGAGGTTAGGCTAGGCACTTACCAGTACATGGGGTCGGTTGTGCTGATACTACACTCAACACTGTGTGTAGATCCCGGTGCAGCACATACGGACTGTAGCTTTGGGTTGCTGCCTTCAGTCCATTCGGAGATCCAAGGCAGTCCTGTAGGCGTCCGCAGGCCCTGGCGTCTCCCTCTATCCTCTTATCCTGTTTCATTTATGTATTTCAGAAACAGTGTTGCATTTATTTTTCGGACCTTGTTTGTAGTATTCCTAGACCGTCTATGAAGTTGCGACACCTGTTCTGGGTAGTCTTTATATAAGAAATTGTATTGGAAATATTTAAACAGTTTCATTTGTTTTTTCCGCTTGTTTAAATTCCGATGTTTACAAACTGTTGGTTCATAATTATTAAAGGATTAAAAATGGGAAAAAGGTAAATTGTTTAAACGGTTGATCTTGCCTAGCTTTCACTAGTAAGCGCCATCACGACTCCCAAGGGTGGAAAATCCTGGCCGTGACAGGGCGGGTAAGGTTCACCAGATCGGGTATGTAAAAGGGGTCTTTTGTTTTAAAATAGGCGAATGGGATATTGCACGTAATTAGTAATAACCTGTCTTTTTTTAAAAAATATGAGCCGTTAGTTGGAGTGGCATGTAAGGTCCAGGAAAATAACGTTAGGAATACCAATGGCCCAATAAGTGGACGAAGGGTATTTTTAACCCTGAAACTATAGTTCAGGGTCAGTTCTGGCCCTTTTCCATATATGTTTTGGTATTTATTCTTTTCCTTCTATTTGATCGTAAAAGAATAATATTAATCGTCTTGATGAAGTCTAAAAGCAAGAACAAAAATAGAGTTACAAGTTTATTTTGGGAAATGTGTAAAGATCTTAAAGTTATGTATTATAATTGATTTTCCTGTCATTATTTGATGTTATTGAGTGGATTTTGGTTAGATTTGATTGGTTTGGACGTGGATTTTTTAGGAAAAGCTCCGGTAGAGCTTTGATTTGCATGCAGAGCAAGGTAATTGTTGGGTCTAACCTTGATTTGAGGGAATTAGGAACCCTTGAGCTATGTGCTATGTGACTTATATGTATAGCGATGTATATGCGAGGTGACAAGTGTATATATGCCGTCAAAATACTTGCTTTCATGCTTTTCTATTTTCATTAATTTTGTTATTATATTCTTAACTATCACATGCTTTAATTGCTTCATATGCCTTCACTTGCTACTTGTCATTTATTATTCTGGTATTATAATAATAGTTTCTCCCATGCTTTCATGATTTAATTGTTACTTTCCTTACTTGTACACTTTAACTGTCATATATTGGGATTGTCTTGTTGCTTATTGTAAATTGTAGCACTTCTTGGTTGGGTAAGAGATTTCCTTTATGGCTTTGCTTTCCTATTCCCCATTCGTAGATCTTCTTATGAATTGAGTTGCGAAATTTATTACATTTACCGATTTTTACTTATGGATCGGGTTGCATGACACAACAGGTGGAATAAGGGAGGATTGACATGGTTAAATAAGGGAGAATTATGATATTGACTCTGATTATATGGTGGGATTCAGTTGTGTGCCGCAACATATTTTGCTTGTTATTGATATTTACATGGTTGAATAAGGGAGGATCGTGTTTGTACAGTGGGATAGGGTTTCGTGCCGCAACGGTTTATGTGTTTTATATTCCTTATTGTATTGTGTTGGTTTCGATGTTTTTGTACGAGACCTTGAGGATTGGTATTTCTAGTTTTACTGGTTTTCAAGGATTGAGTTATTATCATGAGTTAATTGCCTTATTTTTCTGTTTTCCCTTTCTTGTCATTATTATTATATTGTGGACAGGTTATTGTAAGTGACCCGCCTTAGCCTCGTCACTACTTCGTTGAGGTTAGCCTCGACGCTTATAGAGTACATGAGGTCAGTTGTACTCATATTACACTCTGCACTTCTTGTGTAGATTTTGGAGTCGGTCCCAACGGCGGTTAGTAGATTGCTCGGGTTGACTATCGGACGGAGACTTGAGGTACAACTGCTCGGCATTTGCAGCCATGAAGTCCCCTTCTACCTTATCCTAGATGTGTATTCTTTTTAGATAGTTTTACATTCATTCAGACCATTATCTGTATTACTCTAGTAGCTCATGCACTTGTGACACCAGATCTGGAGTTGTATTTTGACATTTCAGTTGTTATGACTTTTCAAACTTTATTTCAGTCATTTCAGTTTAATTGGCATCAATTAATTTGATTTGTTGAAAATATCTTAAAACTATTCTAGCGTTAGCTTGTCTAACAAGTGAAATGTTAGGTGCCATCACGATCCCAAAGATGGGAATTCCGGGTCGTTACTGTAAGCACGTGATTTTTGCCCTATATGAGAATTACTCCCAAAAAAATTCAAAATCAAATGATTTTCCTTGGTGTGCAATTTTGTGAGATTTTGTGATATTTTTGGATAATTATTTGTATTTGTCTGTGCATATTTATTTGTTAAATTAATAAAAACACAAACATATGTCGCATTTTGCATGTAGGATTTAATTCTACAATTTGTTAGTAATTAAGTTTGTTTACAAAAAATAAAAATTACAAAAATAGGCATATTTTGCATTTTTAGCATTTAATGTCCAAATATACAATTTTATGCTTAATTATTACTTAATTGTGCGTTAATCGTTGTTGGGAGTTAATTTGCGCTTTTATAACTTAATTTAGTTCTTAATAATAAATTAAGTATTTTTATAATTTAGTTTTAGAAAAATAAAAGAAGAAAAGAGAGCAAAAAATAAAGAAAAATCGGATTGGGCCACTTCTTCAATTTTCAAACCACAGGCCCAAATAATTGCCCAACCTTCCCCATGACCCGGTCCACTTCAAACCGGGTCGACCCGGTCCGCCCCATTAACCCCAAATAACCAACACCCTTCTTCATTTTTTTCAAAACACAAAACACAAAACAAAAAGAAACAAAAGAAAAACCCTAAAGACCCCAACTCCTTTTCTTCTTCTCTAAGCTGCCACCCTCAGCACCCCCCCCCCTTCGAACCAAGCAGCTCCCCCCTTCGCTGCGTTCTTCTCCTTTTTCAAGCCTCGTTGACCACTTGCTGCCTCTTCGTCCATGACCAACCACGAAATCCCGTCACCCTCCTCCACGACGCTACAACAGCCTCATCAACCATGACCACCTAACCATCGACCAACCCGCCACCACCAGTTGCTTCTGCTTGCTGCGTCGACCAGCCCACTACTTGCTCCTTCTGTTGTTCGAAGCCCCCGTTGTTGTTGCTTCGTCACGGCCAAGCTGAACCACTGCTGCTGCTACTGTTCCCATCGCTGCCTCGCTAACGACCAGCTGTTGTTGTGTCCGCCACTGTCTTTCAACATGTCGACGACCATAGCCGCTTCAGCTGCGTCCGCCACTGTCCGTCGAACCCCCTACTACTTCATGCTGCTCCATTTTCTTCGTTTCTTCGTCGTTGTTTTGAATCGGTTAGTTGGTTTATGTTTCAAATTTCGTCCATATTTTTGTTCGTTGTTTTTCGGATCCAAAATCGATAAATGATTCAATTCTTTTTTTGTTTGTCCGTCGTTGAAATAATTTTTTAGTTTGTTCATGTGTTTTGTTTAATTAATTTTCAGATTTCAAATGGAAATTTAATTAGTTGTTTTTCATGTTTGTTTTATTGTTTAGGTAAAAATTTGTTAGTTTAATGTTTGTTAGATTCAAATTGAAATTTAACTGATTATTTCTTCAATTTGTTTCATGATGTTATGTATTTTCCAGAAATTATTAATGTTGTTTGAGTCATTTAATCCGTCATGTTTTGTTGTTTAAAATAGATTTAGTTCATGTTCATCTTTGTTTGAAGTTCATTTTTAATCCAGTAATTTAATGTGAGTTTATGTTTTTGATTTGTTGATTTAGTTTGAATCATGTATTTGTGTTGTTAATATTGTTGTTTCCCTGCTCATCCATTTTTTTTTGGTCTAAGTTAACCAGGATTGGTTCCCGATATGGTTAATTTACTTCCATTTATTTGGAGTTGTGTTGTTCATCGTGTTCATATGATTTGTTGAAGATTGTTGAGAAATTGATCATCTTGGCTATATTTTGGTTAAGTTACGATTAATTGATTGTTTAGAGCTGATGGGGTAAAATGGTAATTGCAATAAGGTCGGAGGGGTAGTTTGGTAATTGAACATTTTGAATAATTCTTTATGTTAAACATGGGGGACAAAATATAATGGGTTGGGGTTTGATATAATTGTTTAACATAATGGGGGACAAGACATAATATAGTGGAGGGGAATATTGTATTTGTTTATGTTAGGCCAGGGGGACAAATTATAATGGGTTGGGGTTGATGTATTTATTTAATGTAGGCATGGGGGACAAGGTTTAAAATAAAGAAAACATTAAGTAGTGGGGACAAAGCATGCCCTTGGGGGAATAATTTCGGGTTGGGAATTCAAGACAAGGGTCTTGCTATATATAGAGTCATTCTTGACATAAAAGGGAAGGAAAAACAAAAAAAAAGGATTAAGATTGGAGAGAGAGTTTTAGGACTTGAACATAAAAAGACTTAGAGCTAAGACTTGAGGGAGAGCTTTTGAAACCGAAAAAGAGAAAGACAACTTGAACTTCTACTTGAATAAATTCCGTTTGTCTTTTCTCGAGTGTTATTGAAAATCAGTAAACTACTGCATCTTGTATTCGTCTCTTTTCTGCTTTGACTGCGATTACACTTTGGTATTGCTGATTTTTCAATCCGTTACTGGGTCATTCTACTGGTTGTTACTGGTTTGCGGTGTTGCTGAACCTGCTGTTGCTGTGTTATTATTGATGCTGACTTCTCCTTCTTTTGTTCTTGTACTGCCATTTCTAGGTACACATTTGTACACTCTCGGCTTGAAGCGAAATGAAATATTAATCAGGCTTTGTTCCTGTTGAATTCCTCCTGTTCAGATTTGTGTTTGAATGTAATTTTCTTTTCTTTGTATAAAAATGTAGTTGACCGATTAATGAGTAATGAGGTTGCATATGTATAACTTCTTCATCTAATAATGTTAGTTTAAATTAATCGAAGAATAGTTAATCTATTTTGATATTATTGTGCGTCAATCTCATGTTCTAGTATTATTGAATAATAGAATATAGAATGAAAGCAGTTTTTCTTTGTACAAACTCGATCGCAATTTTCCATTCACCTTAGCCGTAAACTAATAACCAATAAGTTATGTTTTTCAGCATGTAATTAATTGAGAAATTTTATTTTATTTTTAGAGACAAACTTAATAGAAGAAATGTAGTCACTGTAGGTTTATCCTTAAAAATAAAAAATGAGACGAGCCTCGCCAAATAAATCACACATCGCTGGGGCCCTCACTAAATACATAACCATTGACTAGACTTTGGATTTGGCCGTTTAATGAAACTTCACGGCCTCTTCCTAAAATAACAATACGTTAGTCTCTTTAGGACGCGCATTAATAAATCTTACCTTCTTAAACTCGGGTGCGCCTTTATGTGACCCAAATCCAAATCTCAACGGAGTCGAAATGTGTTTCTAATCACGGGTACATTGATTGTGACGTGGTTCGAGATGCGTGTCCATGACGTTGCAAATTCCTTTTAAAAATAAGAATGAGATGAGCATCGCCGAATAGAAATACAAAATTGCGGGGCCCTCAGTAAATATGTGCTTTAAAATTGCTTAGACTTCGGGATGGACCGTTTAGCAAAATTCCACGGCCCTACCCAAAATAAATGATACGCTAGTCGCTTTAGGCGCGCTTTTAATAATTTAATTTTCTTAAACTCGGGTGCACATTTATGTGACCCAAATCCAAATCTCAACAGAGTTGAAATATGCCAACAACCACGGGTGCATTGATGTGACGTGGTTCAAGATGTGTTTCCACGATGTTGCAATTCTTGATAAAAATAACAGTAAAATGATAAAAGCGGTTAAAAGTTAAATTTGCACATAGGTTCAACATGTATTAAATCAGATAATCAAGCCGAATATGACAGTTGAGCGACCGTGCTAGAACCACGGAACTCGGGAATGCCTAACACCTTCTCCCGGGTTAACAGAATTCCTTATCCAGATTTCTGGTTCGCAGACTGTAATATGGAGTCATTCTTTTCCTCGATTCGGGATTAACATTGGTGACTTGGGACACCCTAAATCTCCCAAGTGGCGACTCTGAAATAAATAAGCAAATCCCCTTTCGATTGTCCTTTAATTGGGAAAAACTCCTTCACCCCTCGCGGGGGCGGAAAAAGGAGGTGTGACAGCTCTGGTGACTCCGCTGGGGAAATTAGACCCAGAACCACTGGTTCAGGGTTAGAAATTCGAGCTTAGATAAATTGTTATATCTGGCTTTATCTGATTTTTACATGTATGAGCCTAATGTGCTAAATGCTGCTTTTACCGCTTTGATATTATCTGAACTGTATATAAATTGTGTCGACACCCTTCTCTCTTTACCTCTGGGGAGAAGCTTACTGGTTGAGACTCCCTATTCTGTTAGTGTCATACCCTAAATAAAAGAGGCTCGGAAAGTTTCTAAGCTGGCTGGCCTTTTGGTTCCCGGAAAGGAGCTCCTTCCTCAACTCGAGTTGTCCGCTCGGGTACACTGTCTAGAACACCGACCCAGGTTTTGAACATAGAATAACGTGACTTCATGCCGGATCCCTAGTAGGAACGCTTATTTGCATCACGTTGCATTTGACTTAGGGGACTCAACACAGGGGTTGGGTCCGTCTAGGACTAGCAACCTGATATGAAAAGACCATCCTAATGCATCCTATTTGTTTTCCGTGCATTTATTCTGTCTCGCTGACCGGTGTTTGAATATTATGAATATTGTGAAATCGAAAAATAGCGGTTAAGGAATTGATTGTTTATTTTTGAAAAAAAATCAACGCCCAAATACTGTCAAAACTCTGCCGAAATTTTGAGAAAATGAGAAAAAAAATGTCTTATTAGTTTGTTTTATTAAAAGCAAAGGAAAAATAGAAAAAAAATCATCATTGTTCTGTCTTGTTTTTAAAAAAAAAAATAGAAAAGAAAATAGTTTGTTTTGCCATGAAAATGAAAATGAAAAAGAGTCTTGTTTTTAAAATGTTTTATTTTATTTTATTTGTCTATGAAAATGCCAAAAATAAAATAAAAAGAGTCAGGCGTTGAACGTGATTTTATTATTTGTTCCAAAATAAATATATATATAATCCAAAAAAAAAGGTTCAAAAGAAAATTCAAAAATATTTTGATTCTTCCTTAAAAATTCAAAATTCAAAAAAATATTTGTCTTGCCAAGAAATTCAAAGTAAATTCCAAAAAGATATGTCTTGCAAAAATATATATAAATATCTTTATTTTCCATTGTTGATTTCTTTAGAAAGTCTTTTTAATTGTTTTTAAAAAAACAAACAAAATATAAAATATAAAATAAAAAAGAAAAAAAAAAGAAAAAAAAAATAAAAATAAAAATATTTTGATTTTTCTTTAAAAATTGAAAAGAAAATTCAAAATTCAAAAAATATTTTTTTTAGAAGCATTTCTTTTATTAAAGGTAAAATTCCAAAAAATATTTTCTTTTTTCTTTAGAATAAGAAAAAAAAACAAATGAAAATTCAGACAAAAAAAAAATATCTTCCTTTTACTTTAGAAATTCTCAAAGTTCAAATCAAAAAGAAAAGGAATTCTTGGAAGTCTCTCTTTTAAAAAGAAAATCAATCAAAATCCAAAAAAAAAAATATACTTCCTTTCTTCTTTTAAAACAGTTTATTTACTTTATCCGTGATCGGCCGAACTACGCAGGTTTGATTCTCATCGGATGTGAGATACGTAGGCAACCCTCATCGGTCCAACCCCCTTTTTGCTAAAATAGCCAAAAATAAATAAATAATAATAAAAAAAACATGTCAAAATTTTAATTCTGTCATGAAGAAATCGGGTGACGTTGTTCTGTCAGAACATAGCCGAATATTCCCGAAAGGGACGCCAGAAGGCTGACTCTACATGAACAACTACTGTTTGGGTCATGTTTAAGATTTGGTCTGGTTGACCCCCACAGCCTTAAAAATCTTCGTCCCGGAGACGTTGAAAGGCCGTGTTTGCAATATTGACTTTTCTAATTCAAAAAACGATAAAAAGAGTCATAAATAAGTCAGGTGATGCTGTTTTGTCATAAATAGCCGAATGTTCCCGAAAGGGACGCCGGAAGGCTGACTTTGCATAAACAGCCACCTTTGGGTTATGTTTTAGGATTTTTGGTCCAGTTGACCCACACAGCCTTAAAAGTCTTCGTCCCCGAGGCGCTGAAGGGCCGTGTTTGCAACACCAGGTTTTTATTGTAATTTGAAAAGAAAAAAACAAAGAGTCAGCGGTCAGGTGAATACCGTTTGGATTTTTAGTCAAAAATAAGCCGAGCCAGCTTAGGCCGTGTCTTAAACCGTTCTTGCCGAAATAGCCTCAGAGTATCTTTCCGTTGTCGAAAGACTATTTTCGTAAAAGAATGGGCAAGTTTGTAAAGTGTCATAAAATAATCCTCAATACTCTGTCGCTCCACCTCAGTATGTTGTCCAGCCACCAAAACACCCCAGGAGGCAAGCACGAGCATCACAAAATCTCCAAAAGTCTCCACAAAATTTTCAGGTGCCCTATAACCCACATCCAAGCCAGTAGTATAAAGGGGAACAAAGGTTGAAAGATAATTTTACACCAATAGGAGAGTCCTATGAAAGCTTATTTGAGAAGTTAAAGTATCATGACATGATTGCACCTATTCCTCCAAATCATGTGGACCCACGTGCAAGAAGCTTTGACCCTTCTAAAAGGTGTGAATACCATTCCAATGCCCTGGGGCACAATGTTGAAAGCTGTCGGGATTTGAAAAGAGAAATAGAAAGGATGATCCAGGAAAATCTGATTGTGATCCAAGATAGTGACACCCAGAATATCGCGCAGAATCCTTTACCTGCACATCATGATGCACACTTTGTGGGAAAGATGCCTGGTGACATGGAGTTTGAGAATCCTCTCGGGAGCTTGCTAACTGAAGATAATGATGCCGAAATTGGAGAAGGCTCTACTGATTTTGATGAACAAATTTGTGGCTAAATGTCAAGCCTAGCAATTGAAAAGTCATTCCCTCCTCTTAGGAAGGAATCTTGATAGCTTGTTTTGGATCCAGATTTTATTTGTTTTATTGAGTCAAACCCTTCTATCCCTCCATTCTGTTTGTATGAGTCTTGTCTGTCTGTTCTGTTGCTATTTTCATTAGCCGGGTTATTTTAGGGTTGTACTCGGATTTTAGGTTGCTTGTTTAGTTGTCAAACCCTTCCATCCTTATTCAATAAAATACAGTTTGTCCTATTATGTAATTCTAGTTCTAATGACATGATGTGCATGCGGAAATTTTGGCCAGATCTTAGAAACTGATTAATCTGGAATTGGATAAAAAAAAACACTTTTTAGGATGAATAAATAATCGAAGTACTTTAGAACTAAGTTCGAGTAAAATTCACCTTCAAATAATTGTGAAGATCGGGCTTGAGGAAGGATCAATTGAAGTTTGTTGGAAAGTTTGACATTAAGGGATGGAAAGTGTCTTGTGACCACGACACACCAAGAAGATAGCATGATTGGCATTCTCGAGGCTAGGAGGCCCTTTTTCTACTACCCAAACACTTTATACCATTTGCTACCCCTTTTGAGCCTGTGTTATTTTTCTTTGACTACCCTTTTTTGGAATCAAGATTAGAAAAAAAAAGAAGAAAGGAAAAATCCATGTCCCAAAAGTACAAAATGGAGCAATTCTTAGAAAGTTAAAAAAAAAAGAGTTTTGTCAAAGGTCCATGCCCTCAAAACTAGAAGCTGGGGCAAACAAAAAAAAGAAATGAAAAAAGAAAAAAAAGAAAAGAAAAAAAAAAAGAAAAAAGAGGAAAAGAAAAATAGAAAGAATGATGAAAATAGTTTAGGTCAGATGGTTGAACTACGTTCGACCTGATTCCTTAAAAAAAAAATCCAAAACAAAATCCCCAATAGCTGAAACTGGGGGAGAGATTTTTATTTCACTTGTAAAAGAGTCGGTTCCAAGAGTTGTAAGTCCATAACCCCTCATTTTGAGTCTACTTTGAGCCTTCATGCCGACCTTTTTGTCCAACCCTATCCAAAAACCTTCCAAATAAAGACCCCCTGATACACCTTCAAGAATGCCAAGAGAAGTATGTAATGAGCAACGGCGTCATGCGACATAGAACACTGTCAGGATGCTCGCACAAGAAAAGAGAAAGCAAAAGAAAAAGGAAAATGAGAGAGTCTTATTATTGAAAACCCTCACGGGCACTGTAAGGCGACAGTAAGCAGAGATGAATAGATGAGAGAGACTTGTTAGTGAAAGCCCCTCAGGCACTACTAGTCGAAAGTGAGTCATGAAGTTGATACAAAGAAAATGCACAGATAAGCCCGACTTCAGAGATCATAAGAATGGTAAAAGGGAGGATTGGATTAGTTTGATAGATCAGGCCGTTAAGTCCAAAATGCATGTCATGATATTAAGGCTAGTTATTGAAAAAAAACAATTCCTCCTTCTGTCCTTCCGACAGGGGCATTTCTTGTTAATATTTGTTTCTTTGCGTTATTGTGTCGTTCACCATAAGTCAGTCCTTCTCAAAACAAGCAAGAAAGGATTTCAAAATCTGCTACCAACTTTTCAGTTGTACAAAGTAAATTTGGCCAGCAAACTCAGTTGTTAATGTCAACATGCCTTGAGGATTCATACAAAGGCTTCCCCAAAGGACTCTTGTCAGCCCGGTTGGCGCAAACAAAAATAACTGGTGATTCTCTCTAACCGACAAGATGCTCAAAAGCAGGAAGTCATTCAAGATATCGGAAAAGGTCACCTAAGCAAAGATCTCCAATTGGGATAAGGCTGTTTGAGCTGCAAATACAAATGGTAGTGGTGTGAAACAATCAGAGTTGGTGCAGAACAAAGGTTTTTTGAGACCGACTCAAGCTGATTGAGCAGAAGCCAAGCTGCCCAAGACTCAAGGCCACAATCTGACCACCGTTTTAAAAAATTGACAAATTTTTCTTTCTTTGTGTGGAACAGGAAATAAAGCAGTGCAAGAGAAGAAAAAGAAAAGAAGAGCCGACAAAGGGAAGTTTCTCAAATCTTTGTCTTTATTTGTCTTGTTATTGTGCATAAAATCTTGTCATTGATCTTCACATTTTTCTCCTAGGATAACAGTCCTAGTTTGATGGATTTTCCTCCCAATATAAATCTTAGTCTGATGAATTTTCTCCTAGGATCAAAATCTTAGTCGGATGAATCTTTCTCCTAAGATAATAAAAAAGAAACCTAGTCTGATGAATTTTCTCCTAGGATTGAAGTCTTAGTCTGATGAATGTTTCTCCTAAGATAGAAAACCTAGTCTGATGAATTTTCTCCTAGGATCGAAGTCTTTGTCTGATGAATGTTTCTCCTAAGATATAAAACCTAGTTTGATGAATTTTCTCCTAGGATCAAAATCTTAGTCGGATGAATCTTTCTCCTGAGATAATAAAAGCGAAACCTAGTCTGATGAACTTTCTCCTAGGATCAGAATCTTAGTCTGATGAATGTTTCTCCTAAGATAGAAAACCTAGTTTGATGAATTTTCTCCTAGGATCAAAATCTTAGTCGGATGAATCTTTCTCTTAAGATAATAAAAACGAAACCTAGTCTGATGAACTTTCTCCTAGGATCGGCGTCTTAGTCGGATGAATCTTTCTCCTAAGATAGAAAACCTAGTTTGACCAATTTTCTCCTAGGATAATTTAAAAGAAAAAACGTTTGAATTCGAAAAAAAAGGAGTCATTTTTAGTTTTCTTAAGATTATCAATGTTTAGTTTTCCTAAAGCCAGGCGCCCACCTGTATAACGAGAGGAATACTTTTCAGTCTTTACATTTCTTGCCAGGCGCCCACCTGTATAACGAGAGGAATACATTTCAGTCTTTACATTTCATGTTTCAGGCGCCCACCTGTATAACAAAAGGAATACTTTTTAGTCTTATACTGCAAATTTTGAAATCAGTAACCCCACCGGAAGGCAGAAGGTTACAACAGGAATCCCCAGCAGGAAACAATAAAGATCCCCAGCACCGGGAAGCGAAAGGTTGCAACAAGAGGTCCCAGCACAAATTCAGGCGCATGAGTCAAAAGGAAGAAAAGACGCGTCTTGTGAACATTAAATCATGCCTGTCACACCTCCTTTTTCCGCCCTCGCGAGGGTACAAGGAGTTTTTCCCAATTAAAGGACAGTCGAAACGGGATTGGTTTAATTATTTCAGAGTCGCCACTTGGGAGATTTAGGGTGTCCCAAGTCACCAATTTTAATCCCGAATCGAGGAAAAGAATGACTCTATATTACAGTCTGCGTACCAGAAATCCGGATAAGGAATTCTGTTAACCCGGGAGAAGGTGTTAGGCATTCCCGAGTTCCGTGGTTCTAGCACGGTCGCTCAACTGTTATATTCGGCTTATTTATCTGATTTTTAATACAATTATGAACCATGTGCAAATTTTATCTTTTACCGCTTTATTATTATAATTATTATTTTTTAGGAATATGAACATCGCTTAAAACATATCTTTGGATTGTGTCACATGAAATGCACCCACAATACGAAACATATTTTATTTGATGTTTTAGGATTTAGATTTGGGTCGCATGAAATGCGCATCCGAATTTAAGAAGGTAAAATTAATTAAATCGCGCCTAAAGAGTCTAACGCGTCATTATCTTTGGGGAAGGAAGTGAAATTCACTAAACAATCCATCCCAAATTCTAAGTAATTTTTTTTTAAATAATAAATGAATAAATGAGATTGGAGAATCCTGTAAATTTGTATTATTTACATCTATTTATTTTTAGCGAAATCCTTTTAAGAATATCCTTTAATGACTACATTTTTATTATTACTAAGTTTTTTATAAATATAAAATCAATATCTACATTCTTGAAAATGACATATTAAATAGAAGAGAAAAACAAATATTAACAGAAAGTAATAAAATTATAATCATAAATACAACATGGAATTATCGAAAAGTAAAAAAAAATTAATTATTCCATAGTTGGATTAAAATTCAAATTGTTAGTAAGACTTAAGCTTATTGAAACTAATTATTTACAAATACTGAAAATTGAAAGAAATAAAAATAAAAACTTGAGTACTAAATCATATTTCTAAAAATTTAAACAATTTAACATTAACTAACTTTGTTTTAATTCATCATGTCCTAATACTTGTTCGCAGACTAATTCATGTTATAACTGAAATTGACTACATGATTCGGATTAACTTATCGTTGACGAAAAACCTTATGAATAAGGAACTTAATTAATTTTTGCCAAACTGATTCAATAACGCCATTTTTACGTTATTTCTTCTATTTTTTGTTATTAAACAGTTTTAATTAATAATCAAGCTTAAATATATTTCCTAATAATCTGGTTAAGGCGTTATTTAATATGTCGCTATAATATGCCTAGTTATGCCAAAGGACAGTGATTTACAGAATAATAATACATGAATAACCTAAATACAATACAAAAAATTAAATTAAACTAAATTAAAAATTTAATTCTCCATTCTTCATTTCAGCTTACAAAATGCCAAAATTACAGTTGTGTACCTGATATTGTCAATATAAGAAGAAGAAAGTCAGCAACGTAATACGTAACACAGCAACAGCAACAATAACCAGCAATAACCAGCCAACGAAAATCCCAGTGACAGCTTTGAAAAATTCAAAATAAAATCCAAGAATGCCGAAAATAACGAACAGAAACCAAGGGAAATTTTCAGATTTTTTGAAAGGCTATTTAATCTTCAACCCTTAATTTCTACACCTGTATACCAGAATATTTATCAGGTGTGTACTACTTTCTCTTCTAATTTTCAACTTTTTTTATTTTTATTTTTCTCTTTGTATGTTTTTCTTTTCTTGAGAGTTTGAATGTTTTTTCGGAATAAATATTCAGCTCCTTTTTTTTTAATCTCTCCTTTTTTCTCTGTCTGTATTTCTTCTCCCTTCTTGTGTTCAAGACTTCACATATATATATCCCATCCCATAAATCAATTAAAATCAATCCTTTTCTCTACCAAACCCATTATCTTCCCACTCATCCCCATTACATTAAATAAATATACCACACCACCCCATTATATTTTGTCTCCCATGCTTTATTTAAAATAATACAAGATTCCCCTTTAATTTAAATCTTGTCCCCCCTTTATATTAAATAATAATATCACAACCCACCCCATTTCATTTTGTCCCCCATGCTTCAAATAAATAATTACAAATTGTACAATCCCTAAACTACCCCTTCCGACCTTACTGAAATTACCAAACTACCCCTGAACGTATTACAAATTTACCAAACTACCCATCAGCTATAACACATCAATTAATCAAACTTAACCAAAATATAGACAATATGATCAATTTCTAACAATGTTCAAACAACAATATGAACACGGATGAACATCATAACAACAATATCACATGAACATAATTTTAACAACATTTCAACAACAAATCACATGAACACAAATTGAACAACCAAGAACAACCAAAATTTGATTGAACAATATTTTTGGCAACAACAAACCTATTTTCGGATTTAAACAACAACAACAATCAAACAAGTATATTTAGATTCTTAAATTCAATAATATTGAACTTAAAATCAACTCTAACAACATTATAACAAACAATTCTTATATTAAACTTTAAACAAGATTATGAGACCAATTCAAGAAATAATCACAAATGGTAAACAAGAAATCAAACTATACACATTTCGGATTCAAAATCAAACAAACATAATATGAACATGAATTAAATCTAAAAATAAAAACGACGGATTCAAATGACTAAAACCAACATACTTCCCTTATTGCAACTAAATTCTTTTAGGCAAATGACAAAACAAAACTAAGAAGAAACAATTATGAATTTAAACTTGAACTTTAACAATACTAACAATTTCCGGAAAATACATCAAATACATGAAACAAATTGAAGAAACAATTAATTAAATTTCAATTTGAATCTAACAAATATTAAACTAACAAATATTCACTTAAACAACAATACAAACATGAGATAAACATGAAACTAATTAATCCTTCCTTTGAAATCTGAAAACTTTTATCTAACAAACAACATATGAACATGAACTAAAAATTAAGTCAAACGATAAACAAAACAAACATTTGCCGATTTTAGATTCGAAAATATCAAAAAAAAAAAATGCGGACAATATAAAACTCAAAAATCCACTAACCGGATCGACATGAAATATGTATGGACTGACTCGACGAACCTCGGCCAAAGCTCGACCAAACGGCGACGAACACGAACCTACGAAACCAACTGAAGCCGCGCCGAAGCAGTAGCAACAGTTGTCGCGGCAGAAGTGCATGAACAAAGCAGCTGGGATTCACTTGTTTACGTGAAGGAGATGGAGTGAAGCAGAAGCAGCAACTCGGAGGAAAATGAAGCGAGGCAGAACAGGAGTAACCATGAGGTCGACGACGGGGAGCTGCCATGGCGGACAGCAGTAACTCGGAAATGACGCAGAAAACTGTACGTGCGTGTGGACTGCCGGACTAGTTTGGGTGGTGTCGAAACAGCGGCAGCTACCATGTGAGAACATCGAAGCTCAGCCATGGTTGGGCATGGCGAAAGCTCGAACGGGGACGATGAAGCTTGGTGAGGGAGGATGTGCTCGTGTGAAGGTGTTGACGCAGCTGTGTGTGCGTCGATGAGGAGCTTGGAGGTGGAGGATGATGAAGCTTGGTGAGGGAAGCAGCCATGGACGTTGGGTTTTTTGAGAGTGTTGGGGAAGATGAAGATGGAGGGGGCGGGTAGGCTAGTTTAGGTTTTTAGGGTTTTCTTACTATTTTTTTTTTGTTTTTCTTTGTTTTATTTTTTGAAATGCAAGATAATAGGGTGTTGGGTTATGGACCGGGTTGACCCAGTTCGAAATGGACTGGGTCGTAGGGAAGATTGGGCCATTTTTTGGGCCTGTGGCTTGAAGTTGAAGAAGAGGCCTAATTCCGACTTTCTTTATATTTTCGCTCTCTTTTCTTCTTTTATTTTTCTAAAACTAAATTATAAAAATACTTAAACTATTATTAAGAACTAAATTAAGCGCAAATTAACTCCCAATAACAATTAACGCACAATTAAGTATTAATTAAGCATAAAATTGTATATTTGGTCATTAAATGCTAAAATGCAAACGATGCCTATTTTTGTAATTTTTAAATTTTGTAAAACAAATTTAATTATTATCAATTATAGAATTAAATACTACATGCAAAATGCGACATATTTTTGTATTTTTTATTAATTTAGCAAATAAACACGCACAGACAACTACAAATAATTATTCAAAATATCACAAAACTGCACACCAAAGAAAATCATTTTATTTTTGAATTTTTGGGAGTAATTCTCATATAGGGCAAAAATCACGTGCTTACAGCTGCCCCTCTTTGCCCGGAGACACGAAGGGTTTTCGTGCAAAGATAAAGCGAGCGATTTTTGCCCATCCGAGTACTCTGTTGAAGCATTTTTTGAAAAAGATTTGACCGAACCTTTGCTTCAAAGGTTTCCTACATATCCTGGGCTAAACAGAAATCAGGTCAATGTAGTTCGGGAAGTCTTGGTAGCTGGGACTACCATGGGACTGCAAAGTTACTGCTGTTGCATGCTACTTTTACTGTTTGCTGACCTCCTTATTACACCATGCTAAAAAAATAAGAAGCTAGACTAAGCTAGAAATTACAGAATCTTATCTGTTTTCCCCCTTGCTCCGGTTGTCTTGCTTTTTGTCGGTTTGTGTTTCCTCTGGTGCCTTTTTACCAAGACTTCTGGCCCTTTTTTTTTTTTTTTTAATACCAGTTTTCATCATTTTGTTCGGTCTGCTGGGGACATGGCTTTCTTCATTAAGCTTTTTGGCTGTTCCTCTTGGGACACGATTATCTTCATTAGATTCATCAAGACGCGTCTTTTCTTTCTTTTGACTCATGCGCTTGAATTTGCGCTGGGACTTCTTGTTGCCACCTTCTGCCTTCCGGTGTTGGGATTTTTATTGTTTCCTGCTGGGGATTCTTGTTGTAACCTTTACCTTCCGGTGGGGTTACTGACTTCAAAATCTGCAGTATAAGACTGAAAAGTATTCCTCTCGTTATACAGGTGGGTGCTTGGAAATGGAAAAATGAAATGTATGCCCGCATTATACTGGTGGGCGACCTGGAAATGGAAAACTAAAATGTATGCCCGCATTATACTGGTGGGCGACCTAGAATATGGAATGAACAGACAAAATGTATTCCCTCATTATACTAGTGGGCGACCTAGAACTGAAATGTATTCCCGCATTATACTGGTGGGCGACCTAGAACTGAAATGTATTCCCGTATTATACTGGTGGGCGACCTAGAACTTAAAAGTATTCCCGCATTTTACTGGTGGGCGACCTAGAACATAAAGTATTCCCGCATTATACTGGTGGGCGACCTAGAACTTAAATGTATTCCCGCATTTTACTGGTGGGCGACCTAGAACTTAAATGTATTCCCGCATTTTACTGGTGGGCGACCTAGAACTGAAAAGTATTCCCGCATTATACTGGTGGGCGACCTAGAACTTAAAAGTATTCCCGCATTATACTGGTGGGCGACCTAGAACTTAAATGTATTCCCGCATTTTACTGGTGGGCGACCTAGAACTTAAATGTATTCCCGCATTTTACTGGTGGGCGACCTAGAACTGAAAAGTATTCCCGCATTATACTGGTGGGCGACCTAGAACTTAAATGTATTCCCGCATTATACTGGTGGACGACCTAGAACTTAAATGAAAACATAAATGCATACCCGCATTATACTGGTGGGCGACCTAGAACAGAAATGAAAACATAAATGCATACCCGCATTATACTGGTGGGTGACCTAGAACATGAAATGAAAAGACAGAAATGTATTCCCGCATTATACTGGTGGGCGCCTAATTGGTAAAGAATAATTTGAATTTGTTTCCTCGATTCTCCGAGAAAATTTCCACTTGTGGCAGAAAATTTTCTGCCCCAATTCTGGCGATCTTTCTTATGGCGTATCTTTAGGCCATCATCGACACTTTATTTTCCTGTTCAAATCAAAGAAAATTTAGTTAGTTTTTTTTTTTTTTTTTTTTGAAATATGGCGAGTGGTCATGTCACTCCTGATGGGGATGATTGTTCCCTTTCCCTTATTCTTGTTCGGCGTTCTCAAAACTTGTTGGGGATGATGTTATTTGCTGGGGATAACATTCTGCTGGGGATGGTTTTTCCATTTATCCCTTCACCATTTTGTATCTCAAAAATTTCTGGAGGTTATTTTGCCGAAGATGAATTTTCCTTTCTTCCCTTCCCCTTCTGTGTTGTCCGACCACCTCGTAGCTTGGTCGATATTCGGTCGGAGTACTCTGGGGATCGTCTTGGAACTTGGCTTACAATTTCCTCAACATGTTTTTTTTTTTTTCCGGCTCTTCCCCGTACTTTCCTTGCCATTTAGGACAGTATTATTCGGCCTAGCAACCAACGTCTTTTGCCTTATTGCCTTGTCTCTTGCCTGCCCTTTTCACTTTTATGTTGTACCATTTCGGCAACTGGCAGTAAGCTCTGAAAGACCTTCCTTAAAACATAAATTTCTAGAAAAATTCTTTTAAACAACGAAATGAAAAGATAGAAAAATGAGAAAATCTTTCTGAACAAAAAAAATGAACTTATCTGGGTGATACAACCGATTCCAATGATCATGTTGTGCATTCCGGATTAATCAACCCAGTCTATTTGTGTCGATCAAACTTTCTGATGTCTTCACTTGCTGGGGATAAATAGGTGCCCAATTATTCGCAAAATGCGGATCTTTTCCGTCAATCTATCTTGTCGCCTCATAGTGCCCTTCGCGGGGTTTTCACTAACAAGGCTCTCTCATTTCTCACAACTCCCGTCGCCTTATGGTGCCTGTGAAGGTTTTCACCGATAAGACTCTCTCATTTTGTATTTCTCAGCTTACGTCGCCTTATGGCGCCTGTGAAGGTTTTCGCCGATAAGACTCTCTCATCTTATTTTCTTAGCTTGGGATTGGAGTGTTGCCGATAAGATTTATCTCTGCCGGGAATTCTTTTTGCTATAAATTCTTTCAATTCATGATCCTCATTCAGTCAGGGACCGACGTTTTATTCTTGGTTTTCATTTGCCTATCTTAACACCTCTCGGATACTGATCGGGAGGTCTTTTTTGGATATCAATGTAGGTTTTAGAAGAAAAGGATATAAAATTCAAAATAACTTTGATGGGTAAAGTATTACAATTCTTGGAATCAAACTCTTTTTTTTTTCAAAATTTAGAAACATAATTTCTGCCCCAGTTTTCTTACTTGGGGATTTTCCTTTTGATTTTTTTTTTATTACTTTATGACCGAGCCGTGAGGCGCCTACGTATCCTCTTTGAGGAATCAGGTCGAACGTAGTTCACTGACTCCTTTGTTTTCTTGCGACCTTCAAAAAGTTTTTTTTTTTTTACATTTTTTCATTAATGATTCCAAGAGAGGGGTATAAAAAGATAAGTATGGCTCAAAGGGGTAAAGCAAAGGTTAAAAGTGTTTGGATAGAAGAAAGAATTGCCTCCGTCATTTCATTATCTGATAAGCACTAAGTACAAACAAACAAATAAACAACAAAAGAAATTACACATAATATCTTTTGACTGCATCAGAATTGATAGCCATGTCGACGCATCTTCCTTCAACATCCGTCAAACGTAAAGCGCCATTGGATAATACTCTGGTCACAATATACGGCCCTTGCCAATTCGGGGCGAACTTGCCTTTTGCCTCAATCTGATGTGGGAGGATCCGTTTCAATACTTGTTGCCCTACTTCAAATTTTCTGGGGCGCACCTTCTTATTGTATGCTCTTGTCATTCTCTTTTGATACAACTGGCCATGACATACTGCTGCCAATCTTTTTTCATCCATTAAACTCAGCTGCTCTAGTCGGGTTTTGACCCATTCATCATCGTCAATCCCGGCCTCAGCGATAATTCGAAGGGAAGGAATTTCAACTTCCGCTGGTATTACTGCTTCGGTTCCGTATACCAACAAATAAGGAGTCGCACCTATTGAAGTACGAACAGTAGTGCGGTATCCTAACAACGCAAATGGTAGCTTTTCATGCCATTGTCTGGATCCATCAATCATTTTCCTCAATATCTTCTTTATATTTTTGTTGGCTGCCTCAACTGCTCCATTCGCCTTGGGCCGATACGGGGTGGAATTACGGTGTGTAATCTTAAACTGTTCACATACTTCTCTCATCAAGTTGCTGTTAAGATTAGCACTATTGTCCGTGATTATTATGTTTGGGATCCCAAATCTACAAATGATATGGGAATGGACGAAATCCACCACTGCCTTCTTGGTTACAGACTTAAAAGTTTTGGCTTCAACCCACTTAGTGAAATAATCGATGGCTACCAGAATGAACCTGTGACCGTTCGAAGCTGCCGGCTCGATAGGCCAAATGACATCCATGCCCCATGCTACAAATGGCCATGGTGCGGACATTGTGTGCAATTCCGTTGGTGGAGAATGAATCAGATCTCCATGTATCTGACACTGATGGCATTTCCGTACGAAACTGATACAATCATGCTCCATAGTGAGCCAATAATATCCCGCTCGCAGAATCTTCTTTGCCAACACATATCCGCTCATATGGGGCCCACAGACTCCAGCATGTACCTCTGTCATCACTATCGTGGCTTGACCTGCATCAATACATCTCAGCAATCCCAGATCTGGGGTTCTTTTGTACAACATTCCTCCACTGAGGAAAAATCCATTTGCCAGTCGTCGAATGGCTCTCTTTTGATCTCCGGTTGCCTGCTCCGGGTATATTCCCATCCTGAGATATTCCTTGATATCATAAAACCATGGCTCGCCATCCATTTCTTCTTCTATTATGTTACAGTAGGCATGCTGATTACGAACCTGAATATACAATGGGTCAACATGGATTTTGTCTGGATGGTGCAACATCGATGCTAAAGTGGCCAAAGCATCGGCAACCTCATTGTGAACTCTCGGGATGTGTCTGAACTCCACTGATCGAAATCGCTTGCTCAGATCGTGCAAACATTGTCGATATGGTATAAGCTTCAAATCCTGTGTTTCCTATTCACCCTGGATCTGATGTACTAGGAGGTCCGAGTCTCCCAAGACCAAGACGTCCTGAACATCCATGTCTGCAGCCAATCGTAGGCCCAAAATACATGCATCATATTCAGCCATGTTGTTGGTACAATAGAAACGTAGCTGAGCTGTAACAGGATAGTGATGTCCTGTTTCTGAAATAAGTACTGCTCCTACTCCAACTCCTTTTGCATTAGCAGCCCCGTCAAAGAAAAGCTTCCACCCTGGTTCCTCATTCAGTTCTAACTCCTCTATATGTATCACTTCTTCATCAGGAAAATACGTCCTCAAAGGCTCGTATTCTTCATCAATAGGATTCTCAGCCAAGTGATCGGCCAATGCTTGAGCTTTCATGGCCGTCCTCGTCACATAGACAATGTCGAACTCTGTGAGTAATATCTGCCATTTTGCCAATCTTCCTGTGGGCATAGGCTTCTGGAAAATATACTTTAATGGATCCAGACGTGAAATAAGGTATGTAGTATGTGACGATAGATAATGCTTAAACTTCTGTGCTACCCAAGTTAGAGCACAACATGTCTTCTCAAGTTGGGTGTACTTATTCTCATAGACTGTAAACTTCTTGCTGAGATAATAGATGGCTTGCTCTTTTCTTCCTGTGATGTCGTGTTGACCCAACACGCAACCAAACGAATGATCCAGGACCGTTAGATAAAGGATTAATGGTCTCCCCGACTCAGGTGGAACCAATACAGGTGGATGGATAAATAACCTTTGATCTGGTCAAATGCCTCCTGACATTCTGCCGTCCATTCTATCGCGGCATCTTTCCTCAGCAATCGAAAGATGGGTTCACAAGTTGTTGTGAGCTGAGCGATGAATCTGCTGATATAGTTCAACCTTCCCAACAGACTCATTACTTCTGTTTTGTTCCTCGGTGGTGGCAATTCCTGGATGGATTTGATCTTTGACGGATCCAACTCAATGCCTCGCCGACTGACGATAAATCCTAACAGCTTTCCAGATGGAACACCAAATGCACATTTGGCTGGGTTGAGCTTAATGTCGTACCTTCGAAGTCTGGAAAAACTTCCTAAGGTCTGCTACGTGGTCTTCCTGATGCTTGGATTTGATGATCACATCATCTACGTACACTTCGATCTCTTTGTGTATCATATCATGGAACACAGTAGTCATTGCTCTCATGTACGTTGCCATAGCGTTCTTCAAATCGAATGGCATTACCCGATAACAATAAGTCCCCCATGGCGTAATGAAAGCTGTTTTCTCTGCATCTTCTTCATCCATCAAAATCTGATGATAACCAGCGTAGCAATCCACAAAGGAGCCGATTTCTCGCCCGGCGCAATTGTCGATCAAGATATGGATATTGGGCAATGGAAAGTTATCCTTTGGGCTTGCCCTGTTCAGATTATGGTAGTCGACGCATACCCTGATCTTCCCATCTTTCTTTGGTACTGGCACTACATTAGCCAACCAATCAGGATATCGAGAGACCCGAATAACCTTTGCTTGCAGCTGCTTGGTTACTTCTTCTTTAATCTTCACACTCATATCTGTCTTGAACTTCCTCAGTTTTTGTTTGACGGGAAGGCATGCCGGGTCAATGGGCAATTTGTGAACCACTAGCTTGGTGCTTAAACCCGGCATGTCGTCATACGACCATGCAAAAATATCTTTAAACTCAATGAGTGCTTTGATTAATTCTTCCCTGATGCCAGGCTCAATGTGGATGCTGATTTTGGTTTCTCGGACATTATCCGCATCCCCTAGATTTACAGCCTCGGTGTCATTCAGATTAGGCTTGGGTTTCTCTTTAAATTGGCATAGTTCTCGGTTTATTTCTTCGAAGGCTTTATCCTCATCATATTCAGACTCATCGTCATAATCGATCTCTTATATCATTAAATCAGAGTCAGATTGACTTATTAGACTAGGTCGAAGATCCGTCGTGCATGCCATGTCATTAGAACCAGTAAAAAGAGAACTGTTCAGAAAGAGAAAAGAATAAAACAAAATTAAAATGAGACAAGAAAAGAATTTTATTAAAATGCGGGATAACAGGGTTCACACTTTTACAATATAAAATAAGATTTGGATTACACCCTGAATAATCCGAAAAATAAGAAAGCAAAATCAAAGCCTACTACCAGGACTCTCCCCGAGTAGGAAGAGGAGTAACCGTCCAATTGTTGGTTTTGGCCTCAGGCCCCATAAACTGTATGTCTGTTCCGCTGGAACCCTCTCCGACTTCTACCATATTGACATCAGTGAACAATCTTTCGAAGCTCTGATTCATATCCCCGTCAATCCCTATCAATGGCCCGAGAACTTTCGGGACTGGTGACCCCTTGGAGCTTGCTCTAACAAAAGATCTTGAGAGACGTGGCACAGGTTTGGGAAGAAACCAAACTTTCTTCTTCATTTTCCGCGCTCGTTTTACATCTGCCGCAGTCGGTTTGAACCCCAACCCAAAGGTCTCCAAATTCTTGGGCAAGGAAACAGGTTGAACAATTCCCTGAAGTTCAGCTCCCAAGCCTTTTCCTGGCATAAACCCATTACCCAGCATCTCTGAAACCATCATAACCGTTGCGGAAGCTATCCTAGGATGCTGAATGATTTCACCCTCAGGGATCTTGTTTGCCGACACTTCATCAAAAATCTGGTAAACCCAGGGACCTTTGTCATCATTGGTCTCTATGAAGGGTACAATGGCGCCTCCTACGGTGCACGCAGTGTCCTCGCCATGCAACACGACCTCTTGTCTATCCCACTCGAACTTGACCATCTGATGCAAGGTGGATGGCACTTATTTGGCTGCATGGATCCACGGTCGTCCCAACAGAAAGTTATAAGATACCGTAGCATCTAATACCTGGAATTCCATGGTAAACTGGACTGGACCGATGGTCAACTCAAGTACAATATCCCCCACGGTGGCTGTTCCATTTCCGTCAAATCCTCGGACGCAAATGCTATTCTTTTGGATTCTTCCGTGGTCGTTCTTCAATTGGTTCAGGGTGGATAATGGACAAATATTGGCACTTGAGCCGTTATCCACTAATGCCCGAGTAACTGCCGAATCTTCACATTTGACAGTTAGGTAGAGAGCTTTATTATGCTCCGTGCCCTCCACTGGCAGATCATCATCTGAAAATGTTACCCTGTTCACATCGAAAATTTTGTTGGCAATCGTTTCCAGGTGATTTACAGAAATCTCATTGGGTACATGAGCTTCATTCAGTATCTTCATCAGGGCCCGACGATGTTCATCTGAATGGATTAATAATGATAGAAGTGAGATCTGGGCCGGTGTTTTCTTCAATTGTTCGACCACGGAGTAATCCTGCACTTTCATCTTCTTTAAGAAATCCTCAGCTTCTTCTTCTGACACAGGTTTCTTTATTGCAGCTGGATTGGGTCTTCTCAACTCCGCCGGAGCAAAACACCGTCCTGATCGAGTCAGTCCCTGTGCCTCACAACTATTCTCCTCCACTTGTTGTCCCTTGTACATCACCACTGCCTTCTCATACTTCCAAGGCACAGCCTTGCTATCAATCACTGGTGTTTGGACTACTGGTTTTATGATGACCGGTTCTCTGCAGACCCCTTTCACAACAACCACGGGTGCAGATGATGCTCCCGTTATTACCAACTTGGCTGGTTCTGGTTTCCTTGTAGCGGCAGATGGATTCTTCCCCAATATCATCACTGGCTTGACATCCTCCCCCTTCAACTGTACCCCTGCTTCCTCATTGATCGATTTTTCTTTCGGAGTGGCACGGATCATCATCACTGTCTGTGGGGGTTTCTTTGGCTCCCCTCCTTCGTGCACAAGTTCGATCATGTGGGCTTCAGGGTGCTTTGGCAATGGGTTCTGGTTAATGTTGGGTGCCTCCGGTGCCTGTACCTCGATCTTGTTGGTATCAATAAGATCTTGTATTGCATGTTTCAGCCTCCAACATTTCTCGGTATCATGTCCGGGAGCTCCCGAACAATATTCACATCTTACCGAGTGATCCATATTTTGGGGTAAGGGATTTGGTAATCTAGGCTCAACAGGATTTAATAAACCCAACTGCCTCAATTTGTGGAACAAGGCAATATAAGTTTCCCCCAACTCAGTAAAAGTTCTTTGCCTCTGCAATCTTTCATTTCTGGCGGCCGGATTTCCCTGAAACCCATCCCTGGAGGGTTCCTGTAGGCTCTTGGTGGTGGATAGGTGTTTTGTGGTGGTGTGTATGTGTTATGTAGAGGTGGGTATGTATTGTGGGGAACCGGCGCGCGCCATTGTGGGCGAACCGGAGGTTGGGTGTATGTCTGGGCTTGATGGACGGTGAAATGTTGTTCTTGTGGTTGGTAGTAGGGTTGTGGAGGGTAATTTGGAATGTGTGGGTAGTTTAGACGATGGGGTCTGGGTTGGTAATGAGGGGAAGGACCTCTAGATCTGGACCAATTGTCGGCCTCTAATGTCGTGACCTCCTCTCTCCTTTTCTTCCCTAGCGCACCTCCCGTGCCGCTCTGAATGGCCTGAGTTGTTGCCTTAATTGCCGAATAACTCAGGATCTTATTGGACTTAAGTCCTTCTTCTATCATACCTCCCATTTTCACAACTTCATTAAATGATTTGCCAACTGACGTCACCAAGTGACCAAAGTAAGTTGGCTCGAGAGTTTGTAAGAAGTAATCCACCATTTCTCCTTCCCTCATTGGGGGATCAACTCTGGCTGCCTGTTCTCTCCATCGGAACCCAAATTCCCGGAAGCTCTCTCCGGGTTTCTTCTCGAGCTTTAGCAATGTGAGACGGTCTGGGACTATCTCAAGGTTGTATTGGAAATGTCCTACGAAAGCCTGTGCCAAGTCATCCCAGGTGTACCACCTGCTCGGATCTTGTCTTGTATACCACTCTAACGCCGACCCGCTCAAACTCTGGCCAAAGTAAGCTATTAATAGCTCATCTTTGCCCCCTGCTCCCCTCATTTTGCTACAAAAACCCCGTAGATGTGCCATAGGATCACCATGTCCTTCATATAAATCGAACTTGGGCATCTTGAACCCTGCTGGTAATTGAACGTCAGGGAAAGGGCATAGATCCTTGTAAGCCACGCTGACCTGGTTACCTAACCCGTGTATGTTCCTGAAGGATTGCTCCAGGCTTTTAAATTTCCGCATCACCTCGTCCTGATCTGGGCTCTTAGCCGGCTTTTCAATCTCCGCAGGGACCTCAAAGTGAGGATTATAGGTATGTGGCTCGGGTGCTTTGAATGTGAGTTCAGGGGGGTAGTATTGTGTATCGTGAGCCTGAAACAGTGGCTCACTAGATGATCTGTGCAATGGGGCTGGGGGAGGTGCTACAAAGACGGGAACATTTGGTGGAGGAGGGTTTTGAGTGGGTGGTGGAGCTTGGGAATCATAAGCCTCTCTTCCCTGATAAATAGTGATGGCTTGGGAAACTTGTTGAAGGACCGGGAGAGGGGTATTCCGGCGTGTGTGTTGGTTGGAGGGTAGGAGTAACGGGTAGTTCTTGCCATTTCTGGGCTCTAGCTAAGGCTATCTGCATTTCATTCATTTCTAGCCTCATTTTTTCCATTTTCTCCAGGGCTTCCTTCAGCATCTGATTGGCCGTTTTTTCTGACTCAACGCTGTTGTCTGACCCAGTCATGCTTTCTGGTATAGGACCTTTTGATCTTGTCTGATAATGGTACGGTGCCAGTACGCTCTAACAACTAACTGATATTGATTGGAAAAACAACAAACTTGTCAGTGTTAGAGTCTTAACAGATATTGTAATTGCACGTTAGGGGAATGCAATGCTCCTAGGCAGTTAATCATTTCTAACATGCTTTTGCTCTGACCGCATGCATCATCCCGGCTTATTTTTTGCTCTGACAAATATATATTCTTCTTCTTTTTTTTTTAATTACGGTCGAATCCTATAGAGATTGCCTACGTATCGTGACCCCGCACGAATCAGACCAAGCGTAGTTCGTGCCATAAGACCAAATATTTTTTTTTATTACTCAAAATAATGCTATTACAAGCCATCACAAAAAAAAACAAAAAATACAGACTTTATATATATAGATATATATATATATTTTTTTTTTTGAGAATGTTTGAAGAAAAAAAAAATATAGGTAGACAACAGACTCGAAAAACAAACAAATGCAAGATTGAACTAGGGATACATTAAAGCTTTGAATTTTGGTGCCCGCGAGGCATCATTCGGCCTTTCCGCGGGCTTGGGGGCCAGGCTTCTTTGCAAGCTTTTTAGTTCCTCCATGATCTGATGGACATAACCCATGATTGAGGCAAATAGGACATCACGAGGCATCTCTTCACATGTTAGGCACTTTGTGGTGATATAGCGCCCTATATCATTGATCCTACCCCTGATTCTATCCCTCTCTATGCACAGTTGTTCTATCCGTTGATTCTTTAGTCCCAATATTCGAGTATTGTCAATGAGCTGCTCTTGGAACCTCTCCATTTGTTCTTCCATCCGGGCTATCGACTCATGGCAGTGTTCTCTATATGTTCTAGCATCCTGGGCTTGTTTGAGGACCCGATTATTGAGAATGGAGTTTATCTCTCTCAATGTCGCAACACTCATTTCGTAGTCCCTTTTTACTTGCCATAGGTGCTCTCTCCGTGATGTTGTAACTGTAGCCCACCTGACCCGCATTCTTGTTATACAAGCCTGGGATCTCTCCAAGTCTTCTCGGCTTTGGCTAACTTGATTTCTCAATTCCGCTATCAACCTTTCATCAGAGCGACGTTTCTGTCGGTCGCTATCAATCTTACTGACTTGGCGAATTCGGGCTTTCAGTGCCTGGTTTTCTTTGGCTAATTTGTTCTTCTCACCCTGCTCTGAGGCTACTTGAACGTTGTTTTCAAACATAAGCCTTTCAATTTGTCGCTTCAGCTTCCCGATTTCAACCCGGTAGCCTTCCTCTCTCACTAACCAGCCCCACTGTTCCTGCGAATCATCCGTAAATTGTTGGACGTGAGCTCTTTTGGCAGGCCTCTGACGAATCTGGAACCTTTTCCTGAACCAAACATCGTATTTTGGGTCTACCTCACCCTTAGCCAGCTCTCGAACCATAGTCTTGGGTTCAAGGAATCTACATTCGTGCCACAGCTTTCTAATTTTTCCTTCGGGGAACACGACTCCTGGACTCAACTCAATGGCGTGCTTGCTTAGATCCTCATCAGTGGGAATTACCTGAAATCTTCCTAGTTGGCGCAGTACCCGATGGGGAGCATATGGTTGGATGCTACGAAGTCCCATCAAAAGAACATGACATTCCTCGGCCGCCATGTATATTACCTCAATATCATTCAACCACCCAAATGCCCATTCAACTTGGTCGGATGTTGTTGACCTTAATTGTGCAAGCCATGCTTCGACGCCTTCGGGAAATATGACGCCTGTCATTCGTTTCTCAAAGCCGCTAATGCAGTTTCTCTCAGTCAACCCGTGATTCATGTATCCCACTCGGTGATGGAGGTGTTCTTGCATCCACAGCTGGAGTAACAGATTGCATCCCTGAAAGAACTTGCCTCCTTCTCGGCATATAGTTAAAGCTCGGTAGATTTCGGACAAAATCAAAGGAACCACAGTACTGTCGGTTCTTTTGATTGCAACATCGGCCATCCCTACAAGGCCTATCTCTATTTTTTTATCTTTGCGGGGACAGACCACAACTCCCAGAAATGCTGTGATAAATGCTAAAGTACGTCTTGCTTCCCACTTGATTCTGTTCCCAGTGTGAATTAATCCGAGGTTTGGTTCTTCCAAACCCTGAGGAATTTCGTACCGTTGATACAAGAATTGGAGAGTACAACATCCCTTTGACAAATCATCATTCTGTATCTTCCGACTAATGCTTAGCAAATCCAAGAACGCGTGCGGAGATACTGGTCTTGGTGAAAGTAAATATTGCCCTCTTAGTTTCCCATTCAACCCAGCATATCCGGCGACTTCCTCTAGTGTAGGTGAAAGTTCAAAGTCAGCAAAACGAAACACGTTGCGTGTTGGGTCCCAGAACGGTATTAGAGCCTCGATGATATCTGTCCTTGGCTTGATATTTAACAGATCGAAAAAACCTCCCAAAACTCTTTCCACTATCTTTATACTATCCTTTCCCATATCATTCCACCACATGTGGAGTTGCGAAGGGACCTCGCTACACACTGAGAATGGTTCATTTTGACTTATGCTCATCCTGCACATTTATTATAGTGATTAAAGAAGGAAAAACTTTTATTTGACTTAAAAACTATCTATATTCTAAAGAAATATTTTTTTGGATTTTTTTTATTTGTTTTTTTGAAAAAACTTTTAAGGAAAAAGGAAATATTTTTGAACTAATATTCTGAATTTATGAAAGAAATACTACAGAAAAAATATTTTTTGAATTTTATTTTGAATATCTTTTAAACAAATAATTGGGATTTTGAGATTAAAAGGAAATATTTTTTTTAAAAAAAAATTTTTGAGGTCTAAAAGAAAAACTTTCTAAAGAAGTGAGTAATGTTAAATATTTTTGGATTTTTTTTTTGAATATGGTGAGCCGAAACCAAAGAGGTTTGCCTCTGATCTCACATCCGGTGAGAATCATACCTGCGTAGTTCAGGCTATAAACTAACTAATTTTTGAAAACAAACAAATTTTTCCTTTTTCTTTTATATCAAAAAAAACTATTTTCCTTTTTCATTTTTTTTAAATAAAGCAAATTAAAATAAAAGACTTATTCCTACACACTTTCTACTTTCTAGGCAAACCAACAATTCTAAAAGTAAAATATATATGTTTTTTTTTAAAAAAAATATTCGGCAGTATTTCGACAGTACTTGGACACTGATTTTTCTAAATTAATCAAATAACTTTCCACTTGCTATTTTTATTTTATTTTATTCTTTACACTCCCGAGACTCAGAAGCCAGTCAACATGCAAGACCGAGCAAATAAATGCACATAAAACAAATAAGATGCATCAGGATGGTCATTTTCATTTTTGGTGCACCTGTCCTAGACAGACCCAACCCCTGTGTTGAGCCTCCAAAGTCAGATGCACGTGATGCAAACAAACGTTCCTACTAGGGATCCGGCATGTGGCTTTGTTATACTAGGTTCAGAACCTGGGTGTTTGTTCTAGACCTGGCTTACCCGAGCGGACAGCTCGAGCCGAGGGGGTAGCGTACCGGGAATACAGAAGCTTCACCGGCTTAGCAACTTGTCCGAACCTCGTTCTAAATTGGGATTTTACACTATACAGAAAAGAAGTCGTACGAAGTACACCCTTCTTCATGATTTAGAAGACTCAGAGAGGAGATGGGTTTCGGCACAGTTTATACACAGTTCATGTAATATCAAAGCGGTAAAAGCAGCATTTAGCATATTAGGCTCAAACATGTAAAAATCAGATAAAACCAAATATAACAATTTATATGAGCTCGAATTTCTAACCTGAACCACTGGTTCTGGGTTAAGGTCCCCAGCAGAGTCGCCAGAGCTGTCACACCTCCTTTTTCCGCCCTCGCGAGGGTACAGGGAGTTTTTCCCAATTAAAGGACAGTCGAAACGGGATTGGTTTAATTATTTCAGAGTCGCCACTTGGGAGATTTAGGGTGTCCCAAGTCACCAATTTTAATCCCGAATCGAGGAAAAGAATGACTCTATATTACAGTCTGCGTACCAGAAATCCGGATAAGGAATTCTGTTAACCCGGGAGAAGGTGTTAGGCATTCCCGAGTTCCGTGGTTCTAGCACGGTCGCTCAACTGTTATATTCGGCTTATTTATCTGATTTTTAATACAATTATGAACCATGTGCAAATTTTATCTTTTACCGCTTTATTATTATAATTATTATTTTTTAGGAATATGAACATCGCTTAAAACATATCTTTGGATTGTGTCACATGAAATGCACCCACAATACGAAACATATTTTATTTGATGTTTTAGGATTTAGATTTGGGTCGCATGAAATGCGCATCCGAATTTAAGAAGGTAAAATTAATTAAATCGCGCCTAAAGAGTCTAACGCGTCATTATCTTTGGGGAAGGAAGTGAAATTCACTAAACAATCTATCCCAAATTCTAAGTAATTTTTTTTAAAATAATAAATGAATAAATGAGATTGGAGAATCCTGTAAATTTGTATTATTTACATCTATTTATTTTTAGCGAAATCCTTTTAAGAATATCCTTTAATGACTACATTTTTATTATTACTAAGTTTTTTATAAATATAAAATCAATATCTACATTCTTGAAAATGACATATTAAATAGAAGAGAAAAACAAATATTAACAGAAAGTAATAAAATTATAATCATAAATACAACATGGAATTATCGAAAAGTAAAAAAATAAAAAAAATAAAAAAAAAATAATTATTCCATAGTTGGATTAAAATTCAAATTGTTAGTAAGACTTAAGCTTATTGAAACTAATTATTTACAAATACTGAAAATTGAAAGAAATAAAAATAAAAACTTGAGTACTAAATCATATTTCTAAAAATTTAAACAATTTAACATTAACTAACTTTGTTTTAATTCATCATGTCCTAATACTTGTTCGCAGACTAATTCATGTTATAACTGAAATTGACTACATGATTCGGATTAACTTATCGTTGACGAAAAACCTTATGAATAAGGAACTTAATTAATTTTTGCCAAACTGATTCAATAACGCCATTTTTACGTTATTTCTTCTATTTTTTGTTATTAAACAGTTTTAATTAATAATCAAGCTTAAATATATTTCCTAATAATCTGGTTAAGGCGTTATTTAATATGTCGCTATAATATGCCTAGTTATGCCAAAGGACAGTGATTTACAGAATAATAATACATGAATAACCTAAATACAATACAAAAAATTAAATTAAACTAAATTAAAAATTTAATTCTCCATTCTTCATTTCAGCTTACAAAATGCCAAAATTACAGTTGTGTACCTGATATTGTCAATATAAGAAGAAGAAAGTCAGCAACGTAATACGTAACACAGCAACAGCAACAATAACCAGCAATAACCAGTCAACGAAAATCCCAGTGACAGCTTTGAAAAATTCAAAATAAAATCCAAGAATGCCGAAAATAACGGACAGAAACCAAGGGAAATTTTCAGATTTTTTGAAAGGCTATTTAATCTTCAACCCTTAATTTCTACACCTGTATACCAGAATATTTATCAGGTGTGTACTACTTTCTCTTCTAATTTTCAACTTTTTATTTTTTTATTTTTCTCTTTGTATGTTTTTCTTTTCTTGAGAGTTTGAATGTTTTTTCGGAATAAATGTTCAGCTCCTTTTTTTTTAATCTCTCCTTTTTTCTCTGTCTGTATTTCTTCTCCCCTTCTTGTGTTCAAGACTTCACATATATATATCACATCCCATAAATCAATTAAAATCAATCCCTTTCTCTACCAAACCCATTATCTTCCCACTCATCCCTATTACATTAAATAAATATATCACACCACCCCATTATATTTTGTCTCCCATGCTTTATTTAAAATAATGCAAGATTCCCCTTTAATTTAAATCTTGTCCCCCCTTTATATTAAATAATAATATCACAACCCACCCCATTTCATTTTGTCCCCCATGCTTCAAATAAACAATTACAAATTGTACAATCCCTAAACTACCCCTTCCGACCTTACTGAAATTACCAAACTACCCCTGAACGTATTACAAATTTACCAAACTACCCATCAGCTATAACACATCAATTAATCAAACTTAACCAAAATATAGACAATATGATCAATTTCTAACAATGTTCAAACAACAATATGAACACGGATGAACATCATAACAACAATATCACATGAACATAATTTTAACAACATTTCAACAACAAATCACATGAACACAAATTGAACAACCAAGAACAACCAAAATTTGATTGAACAATATTTTTGGCAACAACAAACCTATTTTCGGATTTAAACAACAACAACAATCAAACAAGTATATTTAGATTCTTAAATTCAATAATATTGAACTTAAA
>NW_027438396.1:0-136313 GCF_000715075.1 Nicotiana tabacum | reverse complement strand
ATGGTTAGTGTTGCACGAGCTTGAGAAACATTTTCGCTGAACTCACTGTAGTATCATGGCAGTAATACGGTATGGGTGTTGTGATTTATTGAATGAAATGATTTACGGCTTTGAGCCAAGTGGGGGAGCCTGCTGCAGACGGCTTAATTTCATGGTTATATAATAAATTTTAATTTTGGTCTGAGGCATACTTGTAGATCAGTTATAACTCGCAGAGATGGAGATCGAGGATGACTCAAGTAAGGAAATTCCTGAATATGGGTTATAAGGCACTTTATAGGAATATGAAAAGTTTGGAATGATTAAGTTGTTATTTTGAAGGATGTAGTGCATACGAAGTATGAATCTGGTTGGTCATATTAAGGCAGGGTTACTTATTTGAGTGTTGACTATGTTAAAGGAGCACATGTCTTTCAGCCCGTTTGGGGCAGAGTAAATTAGATTTGAGCAGAATGGATGACTATCGAGAGGGTTCTAATGGATTCAAAATGTACTAATGAAAATCACACATCTATGGCACACAATGTGAGTATAATGGAGGAAACTAAACATACATGAACTAATGGACTTGGTATGATAAATGGCATGATCAATGCAGCAGCTCCAATTTGCACACCTGAGCAGCATCTACAAATACTCAGAATGTTGAGCAAGGAAAAGGGACCAGCAGAAGAAAAAACACTATCAGGTGTGGCCAATATGGCAGGTAATTCAATTACTGACCAAATTCAGTGGAACATTGATAGTGGTGCCTCAAATCAAATAGTTTCATCCTTAAATCTATTATCCTGTCCAAAGCCTATTCCCTATTTGAAATCTACTTCAGTCTATTTACCAAATGGAAAAAGTACGCAGATCACACATACATGATCATGTGCCCTGTCCAACACTCAAACTCTACATGATGTGCTTTATGTGCCTATGTTTCAGTATAATCTGTTATTTGTGTCCAGATATATATCTCGTCCAATTTCACTCCTCTCTTTGAGGTTATGAAAATGGTCGATGCAATAGTAATACCCAACAAGAGTAGGGGTCGAATTTCGCAGGGAGCTATATAAATGGGTGTTAGTAGTATATAACTTAGCGTGCGAGTTTGTGTATCTAAATTTACACTTCCGCAATATTTGGTTTTGTTTGAAAATCTAAATTAAACTACGATTGCGATTCAAAGAATGAAACTAGGAAATTGTTTTTGTTGTTTTACAATTGATATAAAAGGCCTAGGGCTATAACTTTCACCTAGGTGTTTGCCTAATGGGTTGTAAATTTTAAAGCTTGTTTTATTGGTCGGGGTGTATTATAGCTATCAACACTCAAGTACCCACTCAATACCTCTCGGTGAGAGAGTGATTTTGTCCAATTTGGCTTTCTCAAGTCCAAATGGGTATTGAACAAAATAGTTGATAAGAAGCTCAAGTCGGGTTTTACAATTTCTAGGTTCAACCCTTTAATTGGGCTTATTAATCTCTCGATTGACCCAATTTTGTGCTAGCCAAATTTTCCTAGACTACGTCTCTCTTTCTCAAGCAGAGACCAAGTGAAATAGGCATAAATTAATGTTTGAAACCATTAATTCTTTAAATAAAAACAAGAACACGACTAGATAATAAATACCCAACCATAAAAAAGCAATAAATCAAACACCCATTAAGTTTACACACTAGGGTTGAGTCACAACCCTAGTGAAGATCTTAAACTAGAAGAAATAGGAGAAGAAATGATAATTAAACTCATATTGATAATTAAAATGATGAAATCAATATTCAAAAATCTCAAAATAGCAAAAACTACTTAAAAGAGTAAAAGAAATCATCTACTGTAGCAGCTGATGTCAAAAGTTAACCTAAAAAGTGAAACTCTTCTATTTATACAAAGCTAGAATTTTCGGACAAAAATGCCCTTTTAGAGGTTCTACGGCCGCACAATTCCATGTGCGGTCCGTACTTTTCTTCAGCTTGACATGAGTGGAAATCTGTGGCCGCATAATTCTGATTTGCGGCCGCACTGCTTTCTTTCTGCGGTCCGCATAATTCTGAGTGCGGCCTCACCTTGCTCTTCTGCGGTCCACATAAATGTGAGTGCGGCCGCATGGCTCTTCTTCTGCGGCGGCACAATAATTGCGCGGTCCGCACTTTTAGATGCAGGTTCTTTGAACTTTTGTTCTAACCCAGCTTCTGCGGCAGTACAATTTATGTGCGGACCGCACTTTTCACATTTCTCTGATGGGAATATCTTCACGACCTGTGACCGCATATGATATTCTGCGATCCGCACTTCTGAGCTTTTGTGCCTGTTTTTGTCCTTGAGTTGGATTTCATCTTCCAATATTCCTGCAATTAAGCATATTTCATCAGTTTTTGAGAACACAATTAAGCATTTTTGGACTAAAACAAAAGCTAAAGAGCGCTAATAAGTAGTCAAAATCCCCACTTATCAACTCCCCCAAACTTAAGCTTTTGCTTGTCCTCAAGCAAATAAAGTAATTCCCACCTCCACAAGTTACGAGCCATTCCAGCTAAACAAAGGTGAATCAATCACACATCACTTGGGACAAACAATTACCCACACCACTTATGAATTATCAACAAGGAAACAATTTAAACTTTTAAGCACAACTAGTTCTAGTGTGACACTTAAGCATCAAGAGTTGACTTTATTCATCAAGGAAGCTCGCTCATTCATGTAGTTCATTGTGGATCCCAAAATCCTCCTCCTCTACTCTCTGTTTTCCTATCTAACTTAATAATATAGCACGCAATCCAAAGATTTGCGAAAGGTTCACTCATCTCTCTCAAAAGAATGTCGCAAGTACGGCTTTAAGTACCATAGGCTTGCCCTTCGTGTAAATCAGCACTCATGTAAGCTTACTCGACTTGAAATCACGTAGGGCTTTTTTCGGAATGCAATGAAGGCTTTTGGATTAAGGTTGGATATGTTGTGATAGAATAGGTTCATCTTTCCTTAAGCACTCCATTTTCTTTTATCGGCTCATGTTTTGCCAACTCTTTGAGGAATTTTCTTTTCCTTAGGGGAACTAGAGAGACTTAACATCACTCTTTCTTGGCCATGATATTTATTTTCTCCTTCTTTGCTTTCTCCATGCTTTACATCATTACTTTTCTCTGAATCTCTTCAACTTTTCAACTTATTCACTTTCTTTTTGCATTTTTCTTCTTCTTGATCTTTCTTTTTCTTTCCTTTCCTTCTCTTCATTTATTTTCTCTTTTGTGCCTTGATACCTTTTTCAAACTCCTCTTCTCTCCCCCAAACTTACGTTTTTAGCCAATTATTTCACAAGAGCATTAAGGAAAGCTCGGGTGCCAAGAGAGGGTCACGACAAAACGGGTAAAGGCTTGTAACATGGTTATCAAAAGAGAAAGGTTTTAGGCTGAAATGGGTTGACTAGGGATAAAAACATTAGCGCGCAATGGAAAATTTCAAGCAGGTGAAGGAGAGCCTACAATCACTTCTCAAGCCAAGCAAAACTTAAAGTTTCGCCTAGAAATACATTCGGGACAAGTTCTAGACCATTCGCATGGGTACTTAGACTTGTAACAACAATATCTCACCTCTCACGCAGATGGATCGTTAAAGAGGATAGAGTCGAGGGACCACAACGACCATATTCAAGATTGAAAATCACTATGGTTCGACTAAACCACTCGATGATTGCCTAAGTCAACACAAGAGTCAAAAGGTCACTAACTAGAGCTATTTCTTTCCAAAAAACCTTATTTTTAACCATAATCATGTTGTAAAGTGTGTTAGTACCAAGTAAAGCATGTTTGACTCTTCGAGCATGACTAAATTAGATCTTTTTATTCATTATTATTACTATTCATACCTAAGCACCAAAAACAGATTCAATCCCTAAAGAAGGTTGTCACACCATCCATCGTTGGGAAGAGTCACCCGGTTCACACGAAACACCTTTGGAAAAGACTGTGGCATTAAGAAAACCAAAGGCTTATTATCTACTAAATCATAAAAAGAAGCTATTAAAGCAAAAACTAATTCAAAAAGCAAATCCCAAAAGAAGCTACTAAGTCAAAATGAAGACAAACAAAAAGATTAAAAAAAGCAATAAAACAAAAAACTATTGAAAGCTAAACGAATATATATAATAAGGGAATAGAGAGAATATATACATAATGATAAAGAAGAAGAAAATAGTAATAAGTTAATTACAGGCCAAATGTGTCATAGTTATCAAAATACAAAATCAGAATCATCAAAATATCAAAGAAACTCCACCCCCTGAATAAAAATAAGCATTGTCCCCAATGCTTAACAAAATAAGAGTATAAGAAGGGTGGGAGTGAAGAAAACTCACTATGGCTCTGTGGCCATCTCCGTGTCCCCAGCAGTGGCACCAACCTCAGTATCCAATTGGATCTCATCATCCTCAAATCCGGGAGTAGTTGGGTTGGTGAACATCTGACGGACTGCCTCAGCAGTGTCAGTAGCAAGGTCTGGCTCCTCAGACTAGCCAGCTGCTATGGTGGGCTATGTGGGAACTGGGCCTGGGTGGTGCGGGTCTATCAACATGTCAAATGGAATATCTCCGGTAGCTGCAATCTTGGTGACCTTTCGCCAGAGCTTATCCACCAATTTCTTCTAAGCCTGTGACTTCCGCATCTTTGTTTCTTCTTTGCCCAATTCTTCAATCATGAACCCATGCTGTATTAGAGTAGCCATGATAGTGTGATGGTTGTCCTGGATCTTCTTTAATGTTTTTTCGACTGTGGGAGGAATCTGGGGTGCCAGAGAGGATGATTGTGCTGCAACCTGACTGGATATGTCAGTGAGCTTTGCAGTAGCTGTCTGCATCCAGTTGTTGAGGCTCTCCACTGTGTGGGAGACTTGCATCGCAGAGAGTGGCGCAGATGGCATCGGTACTGGCTTCAAAGCCGAGGTGGGAGGTACTGAGGGTGAAGGTGGAGGCATGACAGCTGCACTAGTAGAAGGATCTACTGAAGTGGATGGCATATCAGTTGTCTCTGTACCCACCACCGACGGCTCATCAGACTGTCCTACGGTGGTAGTCGGCTGACCCTTTCTCTTGGGGTTGTGTGCATCCATCAGAGAATACCACGTGAACGGCTTCTTTTCCCGAACCTTCGTGTCATAGTCGCTGGGATCTACATATGCATCTGTAAGGTACTCAGTGATGGTATTGGGATACGGGTAGAAAGTATCGGCCTGCCTGGCGACCACTGACATGTTGGCCTACATCACGGCACCCACATTGATCGGGTACCCGGCCATAATAGAGGCGACTAGAACTGCCTGTGGAATAGGTAAGTTTGTCTCGTTCTGGAACGGGTCTAGTCTGCTGCATACGAAGGCCTGCCATCCCTTCGCCTTGAAATTTATGGTGTTCCGCTGAATAGGAACCCCTGCAATGATCCATGGTGGTGGTGGCCTCGGGGATGCAAGAAGCTCGGCTAGCCAAAGGTGAGCTGCATCACTCATTGCCAGCATCTCCAAGTACTGCACTGGCTCCATATCCTCAAACCCCAAGTATGAGTTCAGTGTGAGCTGGTCGAACCACACCTTCAGATTTCTCACTTTTTTAACTTTGTTCCCTTTCTTGATTTGTGCCACATTGGCATAGAACTCCCAGACCAAATACTCTTTGGCATCCACAATTGACTGGGTGAACCACATCCACCATTTTTTCTCTCTCGGAGCTACCTCAACACTTCTGGATTATACTTGTCAAGATCTTTGAGTTGGAATTATCGCTTTAGAGTGAGCGATCTCACCGGCCACAACTCACGAAAGCTTGTGAAGGCAGCTAGGCTCACAAAACGGTCCTCCCGGACCTTTTTCTTCTCGATATGCGAGGGGAAAATTGCTTTTGCCTCTGTCTCTGGAAGGCTCACCCCTCCCCTTTGAAGTGTCACCACGACCTCGAGATCTGACCATTTTCTGTAATAAGCAACAATAGAATTCAGTTGTAATTCAGTTGAACACAGACATTATATCACATTGCATAACATAAGTGCAGGGAGGGGAAGTGCGGTCTGCATAACTGCAAGTGCGGTCGCAGACTGGGTTGTGCGGACTACATAATTTGGAAGTGCGGCCGTAGAGATGGAACTGCAGTCCGTACTATTTGGAGTGCGACTGCAGAATAGAAGTGTGGTCCGCACATTTCTCATTGCGGCCGCACTTTAGAATTCCCAAAAGTGCCAACTTTCTAATGACAGAGATTGGCCTGATCTACGGTCGCACACACTTTTCTGCGACCGCGATGGAATTTCTACGGTCCGCACAATTTCAAGTGCGGCCGCACAATTTAATTAACCAAAGACCCTAGATTTCAACTTCTGCAGACCGCACAATTTCTTGTGCGACCACAGATTTCATAAATCAAAACGATTAGACTTCTAGGATTTTCACGTTTTTTGCAAAGATTCAACATGGTATTAGCAATTAATCATGCAAATGAATTTACAAAGTCCCTATAAAGCAATTAGTAGTTGACCCATTATAGATTAACCCCCACATGGTAGTAAAATAGAAATCTATTGACAAATGGCCTAAAATTATCTAACAAATTATAAATTTAACTAAAAAGTGAAAAATTCTATGAGAAATTAAACATACCAGATATGAAGGAGTGCAACTACGTGATCACAGATGTGTATGGAGTGTGGCAGATGATTGAAAATATGATTTTCAAGTTTTAGAATTTAGAATGCTTAGAGAGGAAAAAACTTGTACAGTATCCCAAGGTTACTATTTATAATCAGACGCCGACTTGGGGAATGAAAGGAGAAGTGCGGCTGCAAAATTCCTTCTGCGGTCCGCACTCTATTACTTGAAGGCTCGATAGCCTTGTTGATCTACGGTATGCACAATATGTTGTGCGACCATAGATTTTGGCTGCGGACCGCATAATTCGATGTGCGACAGCAAAATGGCCAATTTTCTGACAGACCAAACTTCAGAGAGTTTGAAATTTCCCATCTCAATTTGTGTGGTCCACACAAGAATTGTGTAGTCCGCACAAGAATTGTGCAGTCATAGTTGCCTTCTGCTATAGCATTCAGAACTATGCGGTCCGCGCTTTAACGTCACGACATGATGTAGATTACCATCACTTCAAATGAATAAGTGCCACCACGTGGCCATCATCAGCTTGTCCCAAATTATGCTTCACCCGGAGACCATTGACTCGGAATACCTCATCATTTTTGTTCTTCAAGTCCAATGCACCAAAAGGTGTCATACTCACAATTTCAAAGGGACCACTCTATTTGGATTTCAGCTTTCCGAGAAACATCTTCAATCGTGATTTGAACAACAAAACAAGATTGCCCACCTTAAACTCCTTGTTTCGGATGTATTGTCATGAAGGTACTTCATTCTCTCTTTGTACAAGGACGAAGTTGCATATTCATGGCACCGAAACTCATCCAATTCATTCAAATGTGCAAGCCGCAAGTTAGCGGCTACATCCCAATCAAGATTTAACTTCTTTAAAGCCCATATGGCCTTGTGCTCAAGTTCCACCGGAAGATGACAAACTTTGCCAAACACCAACCGGTATGGAGACATCCCGATAGGAGTTTTGAAACCAGTTCGATAAGCCCACAGTGCATCATCAAGCTTTTTTGACCAATCCGTCTGGTTAGCATTCACTGTTTTGGACAAGATACTCTTTATCTACCGGTTAGAGACTTCCACTTAACTGCTAGCTTAAGGATGATATGGAGTCGTAACTTTATGAGTGACCCCATACTTGCAAAGCAAGGTGTCAAAAGCCTTGTTACAAAAATGCAACCCCCCATCACTTATGATAGCCCGCGACGTGCCAAATCTTGTGAAAATATTCTTCTTCATAAATGCCACCACACTTCTCTATTCATTGTTGGGTAGAGCAACGGCCTCAACCTATTTAGACACATAATCAACCGCGACTAAGATGTAGGTTTTTCCATAAGAACTCACAAAAGGACCCATGAAGTCAATACCCCACACGTCAAAGATATCAATCTCCAATTTGGTAGTGAGAGGCATTTCATTCTTCTTCGAGAGTACACTTGCCCGTTGGCATTCATCACATCTTTTCACCATATCACTTGCATCTTTATAAAGAGTGGACCAAAAGAAACCACAACTTATCACTTTAGCCGCTGTTCTCGCTCCGTCATGGTGACCACCATAAGGTGAAGAATGGCAAGCCTCAAGAATAAGATTTTATTCTTCATCTGGTACACATCTTCTAATTACCCCATCCGTGCAAATCTGGAAGAGGTAAGGATCGTCCGAATAATAGTCTTGACAATACCGTTTGAGATTCTTCCTTTGATTTGAAGAGACCTTATCCGGGATGATTCCACACACAAGGAAGTTTGCTAGATAGACAAACCATGGCACATCCTTCATTGAAATAGGCAAGAGTTGCTCATCAGGGAAGGAGTCATTGATTTCAAGGCCATCATGGGGTCTCCCCTCCTCCTCCAAACGAGACAAGTGGTCCGCCACTTGATTTTCACTCCCTTTTCGATCTTGGATGTCAATATCAAACTCTTGCAACAATAGCACCGTGATGACCCAAAATATCATCTTTAAATTTAATAAGTAATTATGTGTTCTAAAACCTTGAAAAGCACTAATTATCATTCCTCGACTCGCGTGCGTAGTCCGAAAAATTTTCAGGAAAGTTTTTATGTGAAAATTGGATTAAAATGTGAAATAAAGCCTTAAAACTCAATTGAGTTGACTTTGGTCAATATTTTGAGCAAATGGACCCGGATAAGTATTTTGACAGTTCCGGTAGCTCTGTATCATGATTTGGGGAAAGGGCGTATGCCCGGAATTTAATTTGGAGGTCCTTAGCTCAAGTTATAACCATTTAACAGAAACTAGTAAATCAAAGGCTAAAGATTTTCAAGTTTGACCACGGGGTTGACTTTTTGATATCGGAGCCGGAATACGATTCTGTGAATTTGAATAGCTCTGTTATGTCATTTAGGACTTGTGTGCCAAATTTGAAGTCATTCCGGATTCATTTAATATGTTTTGGCACGAGATTTGCAAATTGAAAAGTTTAAAACTCTTAAGTTCTAATCGGGGTGTGAATTGTAATTTCAGCGTTGTTTGACATGATATTAGACCCTGAGTAAGTCCGTATTATGTTACGGTACTTATTGGTATATTCGGACGGGGTCCCGAGTACTCCGAGTGTGATTCGGATCGAATTGTGAACTTAAGCCAATTCTGGAAATTTCTGCATCTGATGTAATCACACCTGCGAGGGTCTTGGCCGCAGGTGCGATGCCTCAGGTGAGATGCCGCAGGTGCGGCGGAATCGCACAGATGCGGGACTTGGCTGGCCTGGGGTCTTCGCTGGTGCGGCCATTTTGCGAAGAAGCGGATGTCGCAGGTGCGACAGGAATGTCCGCAGATGCGGAACTTCACATGGCAGCCTGGCATCACAAATGCGAGCCTTGTCTCGCAAATGCGAGTCCACAGATGCGGAACTTTTATCCGCAAATACGAAAATGACTAGGCAGAGCCCATAAATTCAGAAGTCGCCATTTTTACTCATTTTTGAGTTTTAAGTCTCGGATTTGGGCGATTTCAAGGGAAATTTTCACGACTTTGAATTGGGTAAGTGTTCTATAACCAAAAGTGATTATATTTCACAAATCCATATCTATATTCATTATTTATTTCGGATTTAGATGGAAGAAATTGGAATTTTTGTAAAACTTTCCAAAAACGAAATTTTAAGATTTGAAGGTCCATTTGACATCGGAATTTGATAAATTTTATATGGTTGGACACGTATCGAAACGAGAGTTCAGATTTCGTACGTTTTCCCGAGATTTGAGATGTGGGTCCCGCTGTCGAATATTTAAATGAAATTCGATTTTTATTCGAAAAATTAGTAAATTCATATGGATTTAATTCCTATGATTCGTATTGAGTATATCGAATTGTTCTTTAATAGATTTGAAGCTTTTGGAGACAAATTTAAAAGGAAAAGGTGTGGTCGAGTAATTGAATGGAATTTGCAAAGCGAGGTAAGTGTCGTGGTTAACCTTGACTTGAGGGAATAGAACCCTTAAATTATTTGTTATGTGAATCGCATATGAACGACATATAGGCAAGGTGACGAGTGTCTATACGTCGTTGAATTAATTATTTGCATAATTATTTGAAAATCATAAATTATTTTAAATCATGAATGAATTATTATATTAATTGTTTCGCTCATAATTTCTTGTCAAATATTAATTTTTGAATTCCTATAATAATTTCTACATGCTTATTTGAATTATGTGCATTAATTTCTACTTGACATTTAGTATATTAAACATTAAACTGCCTATTTGCTCCTCGATTTCCATAATAAATTATTATTTGTCATTGTTTGTTTCATAATTAAATCATAATTATTGTATGCTTGTTGTCTTAAAAGTTTATATTAATTGTTGCATATATTGGGGAAATTTCTTCTTTAAGAATTGGTAAATGAATATATTGGAGGAGAGGCTTGCACGCCGCAATAGAATTGATCGAAATGAATATATATGAAGATCGGGTTGCACGTCGCAACAGACTTATTAAAATTCCATATTGGATGATCAGGTTGCACGCTGCAACTGACTTGATTAAAATAAATATATTGGAGGAGCAGGTTGCACGCCGCAAAAAAATAGAATATCAATATATTGTGAGAGCGGGTTGCACGCTGCAACGGAAATTGATGGAAATGATAATTGGTTATGACTGCTGGGTTGGCTTCAATTATTATAAATGAGTTATCTGATTTATTTCTATTATTTGTTGTTGTTAATAATATTGCGTACAGGTTAATGTAAGTGACCCGCCTTAGCCTCGTCACTACTTCGTCGAGGTTAGGCTCAGCACTTACCAGTACATGGAGTTGGTTGTACTGATACTACACTCGGCACTTCTTGTGAAGATTTTGGAGTTTGTCCCAGCGGCGTACCATAGACTTGCTCGGATTTCAGCTACTAGAGGAGACTTGAGGTATAACTGCACGGCGTCCGCAGTTTCTGAAGTCCCAATCTACTTTGCTTTAGTTGTGTGTTTATTTTCAGACAGCTTTATCTTATTCAGCCCCTTATTTGTATTATTCTAGAAGCTCGTGCACTTGTGACACCAATTCTGGGATGGTATTTAGACACCGTTGTTTTTATGGATTATTCACTATATTTTAGAATTTACTTCCGCAATTGTTATTTGTTATTAATAAATTTAATTTTTTTTTTTAAAAATGGATAATATTATTCTAACGTTGGCTTTCCTAGCAAGTGAAATTTTAGGCGCCATCACGGTCCGAAGGTGGAAATTTCGGGTCGTGACAGTTGGTATCAGAGCACTAGGTTACATAGGTCTCACTAGTCACGAGAAAGCTTAGTAGAGTCTGAAGGATCGGTATGGAGACGTCTGTACTTATCTCTCAGAGGCTATAAAGTTTAGGAATAATATCACTTCTTTCTTATTCTGTCGTGCTAATTTATTCTACCATCGATGATTGAATCATTCTACTCTTATTCTCTCGCAGATGGTGAGAACACGTAATACCTCTACCGATGCCCCCGGTGGCAACTATGGCCAAGGGTAGAAGTCGAGGTCGTGCTAGAGGCAGAGGTAGAGCTCAGTCAAGAGCTCGAGCAGCTGCACCTGTTATAGAACCTCAGGTGGATCTTGGGGAGGAAGTTCCAGTTCATAATGTACCAGTTGGACTAGTTCAGGTCCCAGAAGGATTCATAGCCACTCCAGTACTTCAGGACGCTCTAGTCCGTTTGGTAAGTCTTATGGAGGGCGTGGCCCAGAATGCTACATTTCCAGTGGCACCAGCCTTCTCGCAGGCTGGGGGAGGAGCACAAACTCCCACTACACCTGCTCCGGAGCAGATGGCTTCCCAGAATCAGTCTCCAACAGCCCCGCTAGTTGGGGTAGTTCATCCAGTTGTTGCGGCACAGATCGGTGATAGGCCCGCCATGTCTTTTGAGGCCTTATTGAGACTGGATAAGTTAACTAAGCTCTTTCTAGTTCACTTCAGTGGTACACCTTTTGAGGACCCACAGGATTATCTTGAACGCTGCCACGAGGTGTTGCGGAACATGGGTATAGTTGAGACCAATGGGGTTGATTTTGCTGTATTTTAGATGACGGGTTCTGCCAAGAGGTGGTGGAGATATTATACATTGACCCGACAAGTCGGATCTCCTGCACTTACCTAGGAGCAGTTTTCTCAGCTATTTCTGGAGAAGTTCCTCCTTATCACACTAAGAGAGGAATTCCGCAAGCAATTCGAGCGTCTACAGCAGGGCAGTATAACTGTTACTCAGTATGAGTCCCGTTTTGTGGATTTGGCCCGTCATGCTCTCCTTTTACTACCTACAGAGGGAGAGAGAGTGAGGAGGTTTATTGAGGGACTCACCCACCCTATCAAACTTCAGATGGCCAAGGAGACCGAAAGTGAGATTTTTTTTTCAGGCGGCTACTAATGTCGCAAGGAGGATCGAGATGGTTCTTACACAGGAGAGAGGGGAGAGGTCTGATAAGAGGCCTCGTTAGTTCGGTAGTTTCTATGGTGCCTCGTCTGGAGGCAGGGATAAAATTGTTAGGGGTCATCCTCCCAGAACATTTCATTCAACACTTCATGCATCTCCCGGTGCTTCAGGGAGTCACGGTCCTATTATGCCTTACTATGGATAGCTAGCATTTAATGCACATTCAGCTCCTATCAGTGCACCACCATTCCAGAGTTACTACAGTGGTTATCCGGCCCATCTGGGTCAGCTTCAGCTTTAGCAACCACGGCATCAGGATAGGTGTTATGAGTGTGGGAACATTGGTCACATCAGGAGGTATTGCCCTAGATTGGCAAGTAACAGATCTCGGCAAGATTCTCGTGCCATCATACCGGCACTGGTTGCTTCACCGCCTGCTCAACCAGCTAGAGGTAGGGGTCAGGTAGCTAGAGTTAGAGGTTAGGCCATTAAAGGTAGAGGTCATGCCATTAAAGGTGGAGGTCAGACAGTTAGAGGTGGAGGCCAACCAGTTAGAGGCCGTCCTAGGGACGCAGTTCAAAGTTGTGGGGCTCAACCCCGATTTTATGCTTTTCCAGCTAGACCTGAGGCCGAGTCATCTGATGCTGTGATCACAGGTATTATTCCAGTTTGCCATAGAGATGGGTCAGTTCTATTTGATCTAGGATCTACTTATTCCTATGTGTCCTCCTATTTTGCTTCATATTTGGTTGTGCCTTGTGATTCTCTGAGTGCTTTTGTGTGTGTATCTACACCGGTGGGAGACTCTATTTTAGTAGATCATGTCTATCGTTCGTGTGTGATTACTATTGGTAATCTTGAGACTAGCGTGGATCTTCTACTTCTTGATATAGTAGATTTTGATGTCATATTAGGTATGGATTGGTTGTCCCCTTATCAAGATATATTGGATTGTCATGCCAAGACAGTGACCCTAGCTATACTGGGGTTACCTTGTTTAGAGTGGAAAGGAACTCCTGGTCATTCTGCCCACAAGGTTATTTCTTATATGAAAGCTCGACGTATGGTAGAGAAAGGGTGTCTAGCATATTTGGCTTATATTGGCGATCCCAGTGCGGATGTTCCTTCTATGGACTCAGTACCAGTTGTTCGTGAATTTCCAGAAGTATTTCCGGCGGATTTGCCGGGGATGCCACCCGACAGAGATATTGACTTCTGTATTAATTTGGCTCCGGGCATTCAACCCATTTCTATTCCATCATACCGGATGGCCCCGCCAGAGTTGAAAGAATTGTAAGAGCAGTTACAAGACTTTCTTGATCAGGGATTCATTAGACCTAGTGTCTCACCCTGGGGTGCACCAGTATTATTTGTAAAGAATAAAGATGGCTCTATGTGGATGCGTATAGATTATCGGCAGTTGAACAAGGCCACTATCAAAAACAAATATCCGCTGCCAAGAATTGATGACTTATTTGATCAGCTTCAGGGTGCCAAGGTATTTCGAAGATCGATTTGAGGTCTGGTTACCATCAGTTGATGATTAGGGCATCTGATGTCCCTAAAATAGCTTTTCGGACTCGGTATGGGCATTACGAATTCCTAGTGATGTCATTTGGGTTGACAAATGCCCCAGCAGCATTTATGGATTTGATGAATCGGCTGTTCAAGCCTTATTTGGATTCTTTTGTGGTTGTATTCATTGATGATATCTTGATTTACTCCAGCAATCGAGAGAAGCATGAGTAGCATCTTCGAAGTGTGCTTCACACTTTGAAGAATAATCAGTTATATGCCAAGTTTTCAAAATGTGAGTTTTGGTTAGACTCAGTTGCCTTTTTGGGGCATGTTGTATCGGCAGAAGGCATAAAGGTGGATTCTAATAAGATTGAGGATGTTCATAATTGGCCTAGACCTACTTCAGTTATAGAGATCCGGAGTTTTCTGGGTTTAGCAGGTTACTATCGTCGGTTCGTGGAAGGGTTTTCATCTATAGCAAACCCATTGACCAGACTGACCTAGAAAGGTGTCCCATTCAGATGGTTAGACGAGTGTGAGTTGAGTTTTCAGAAACTCAAGACTGCTTTGACTACGGCGCTAGTGTTGGTATTACCCACATGTTCAGGATCGTATATGGTATATTGTGATGTATCTCACATTGGGCTTGGTGCAGTATTAATGCAAGATTGCAGGGTGATTGCATATGCATCGTGGCAGTTTAAGGTTCACGAGAAGAATTATCATGTTCATGACTTAGAACTGGCAGCCATTGTTCATGCGTTGAAGATTTGGAGGCATTACCTCTACGGTGTCTCATGTGAGGTATTTACTGATCATCGTAGCCTTCAGTACCTGTTCAAACAAAAAGATCTTAATTCGAGGCAGAGAAGATGGTTGGAGTTGTTGAAAGACTATGATATTACCATTTTGTATCACCCCGAAAAGGCCAATATGGTGGCCGATGCTTTGAGTAGAAAGGTTGTGAGTATGGGCAGTCTTGCATATATTCTAGTGGGTGAGAGGCCATTAGCTGCAGATGTTTAGACTTTGGCTAATCAGTTCGTGAGGTTAGATGTTTCAGAACCCAGTCAAGCTTGCACAGTCGCTCAGTCTTCTTTATATGAGCGCATCAAAGAGAGACAGTATGATGATCCTCATTTACTTGTCCTTAAGGACACGGTGCGGCACGGTGATGCCAAACAGGTTGTTGTGGGGGAAGATGGAGTTTTGTGAATGCAAGGTCGTATTTTTGTGCCTAATGTGTATGGGCTTCGTAAATTAATTCTTGAAGAGACACACAGTTCCAGGTATTATATTCATCCAGGTACCGCCAAAATGTATCAAGATTTGAGGCAACATTATTCGTGGAGGAAATGAAAAAGGATATAGTTGCATGTGTAGCTCGGTGTCTAAATTGTCATTAAGTTAAATACGAGCATCAGAGACCTGGTGGTTTGCTTCAGAAGCTAGAAATTCCTGAATGGAAATGGGAGCGTATCATTATGTATTTTGTTGTTGGACTCCCACGGACTCAGAGAAAATTTAACGCAGTTTGGGTCATTGTGGACAGGTTAACCAAATCAACACATTTCATTCCAATGGCAGTTACCTATTCTTCAAAACGGTTAGCTGAAATTTACATTCGTGAGATTGTCCGCCTTCACGGTGTGCCCGTGTCTATTATTTCAGATCAAGGTACGCAATTTACCTCACATTTCTGGAGGGTTGTACAGCATGAGTTAGGCATGTGGGTGGAGTTGAGTACAACATTTCATCCACAGATAGACGGATAGTCAGAGCGCACTATTCAGATATTGGAAGATATGCTCCGCGCTTGTGTTATAGATTTTGGAGGTTCTTGGGATCATTTCTTGCCATGTGCGGAGTTTGCTTATAATAATAGCTATAAGTCTAACATTCAGATCGCTCCATATGAGGCATTATATGGAAGGCGATGTTGATCACCAGTTGGTTGGTTTGAACCGGGAGAGGCTCGGTTGTTGGGTACCGATTTGGTACAGGATGCCTTGGATAAGGTCCAGATTATTCAGGATCAACTTCGCACAGCTCAGTCTAGGAAAAAGAGTTATGCCGACCATAAAGTTTGTGATATTGCCTTTATGTTTGGAGAAAGAATATTTTTCCGAGTTTCACCTATGAAAGGTGTAATGAGGTTTAGAAAGAAGGGCAAGTTGAGCCCTAGGTATATCGGACCCTTTGAAATTCTTGAAAGGGTGGGTGAAGTAGCCTACAGGCTTGCATTACCACCTAGTTTATCAGAGGTTCATCCGGTGTTCCATGTGTATATGCTCCGAAAATATCATGGTGATCCGTCCCATGTGTTAGATTTCAGCTCAGTCCAATTGGACAAAGATTTGACTTACGAGGAGGAGCCAGTGGCTATTCTAGCCCGGCAGGTCCGACAGTTGAGGTCTAAGAGTTATCCTTCAATTCGGGTGCAATGGAGAGGTCAGCCGGTAGAGGCATCTATCTGAGAGTCCGAGTCGGACATGTAGAGTAAATATCCACACTTATTCACCAGCTCAGGTACTTTTTCTAACTCCATTCGAGGACGAACGTTTGTTTTAGAGGTGGAGAATGTGATTACCCCAAATGTCATCTTTAAATTTAATAAGTAATTCTGTGTTCTAAAACCTCAAAAAGCACTAATTATCATTCCTCGACTCACGTGCGCAGTCCGTAAAATTTTTCGGAAAGTTTTTATGTAAAAAATAGATTAAAATGTGAAATAAAGCCTTAAAACTCAATTGAGTTGACTTTGGTCAACATTTTGAGCAAACAGACCTGGATCAGTGTTTTGACAGTTCCGGTAGCTCCGTATCGTGATTTGGGACTTGTGTGTATGCCCAAAATTTAATTTGGAGGTCCCTAGCTCAAGTTATGACAATTTAACAAAACCTATTAATTCAAAGGCTAAAGCTTTCCAAGTATGACCACGGGGTTGACTTTTTGATATCGGAGCCGGAATCTGGTTCAGAAAATTTGAATAGCTCTGTTATGTCATTTAGGACTTGTGTGCCAAATTTAAAGTCATTCCGGATTCATTTAATATGTTTTGGCACGAGATTTGCAAATTGAAAGGTTTAAAACTCTTTAGTTCTAATCGGGGTGTGAATTGTAATTCCAGCATTGTTTGACATGATATTAAACCCCGAGTAAGTCCGTATTATGTTACGGGACTTATTAGTATATTCGGACGGGGTCCCGAGTACCCCGAGTGTGATTCAGATCGAATTGTGAACTTAAGCCAATTCTTGAAATTTCTGCCTTTGATGTAATCGCACCTTCGAGGGTCTTGGGCACAGGTGCGGCGGGATTGCGCAGATGCTGGACTGGGCTGGCCTGGGGTCTTTGCAGGTGCGGCCATTTTGCGCAGAAGCGGATGTCGCAGGTGCGACAGGAATGTCCGCAGATGCGGAACTTCACTTGGCAGCCTGGCATCGCAAATGCGAAACTTTTATCCGCAGATGCGAAAATGACTGGGCAGAGCCCATAAATTCGGAAGTCGCCATTTTTACTCATTTTTGAGTTTTAAGTCTCGGATTTGGGCGATTTCAAGGGGGATTTTCACGACTTTGAATTGGGTAAGTGTTCTATAACCAAAAGTGATTATATTTCACAAATCCATGTCTATATTCATCATTTATTTCAGATTTAGATGGAAGAAATTGGAATTTTTGTAAAACTTTCCAAAAAACGAAAATTTAATATTTGAAGGTCCATTTGACATCAGAATTTGATAAATTTTATATGGTTGGACTCGTATCGGAACAGGTGTTCGGATTTTGTAAGTTTTTTTCTGGGATTTGGGATGTGGGTCCCACTGTCGAATATTTAAATAAATTTCAGATTTATATCCGGAAAATTAGTATATTCATATGGATTTAATTCCTATGATTCGTATTGAGTATATCGAATTGTTTGTGAATAGATTTGAAGCTTTTGGTGACAAATTTAAAAGGAAAAGTTGTGGTCGAGTAATTGATTGGAATTTGCAAAGCGAGGTTAGTGTTGTGGTTAACCTTGACTTGAGGGAATAGAACCCTTAAACTATTTGTTATGTGAAATGCATGTGAACGACGTATAGGCGAGGTGACGAGTGTCGACACGTCGTCAAATTAATTGTTTGCATATTTACTTGAAAATTTATAAATTGTTTTAAATCATGAATTAATTGTTATAATAATTGTTTCTCTCATATTCTTTGTCAAATATTAATTCTTGAATTCCTATATTAATTGTTACATCTTATTTGAATTTGTGTATTAATTGCTACTTGACATTTAGCATATTAAACGTTAAACTTCCTATTTTCTCCCTGATTTCCATAATAAATTGCTATTTGTCATTGTTTATTTCATAATTAAATCATAATTATTCTATGCTTGTTTCCTTAAAATTTTATATTAATTGTTGCATCTATTGGGGAAAGTTCTTCTTTAAGAATTGGTAAATGAATATATTGGAGGAGCGAGTTGCATGCCGCAACAGAATTGATTGAAATGAATATATATGAGGATCGAGTTGCACGCCGCAACAGACTTATTAAAAGACCATATTAAAGGATCGGGTTGAACGCCGCAACAAACTTATTTAAAAGTCGATATATATAAATATATTGGGCGATCGGGTTGCACGCCACAACAGACTTGATTAGAATGAATATATTGGAGGAGCGGGTTGCACGCCGCAACAAAATAAAATATGAATATATTGTGAGAGCGGGTTGCACGCTGCAACGGAAATTGATAGAAATGATAATTGGTTATGACTGCTGGGTTGGCTTCAATTATTATAAATGAGTTATCTGATTTATTTCAATAATTTGTTGTTGTTACTAATATTGTGTACAGATTAATGTAAGTGACCTGCCTTAGCCTCGTCACTACTTCGTCGAGGTTAGGCTCAGCACTTACCAGTACATGGGATCGGTTGTACTGATACTACATTTTGTACATCTTGTGCAGATTTCGGAGTTGGTCCCAGCGGCGTACCATAGACTTGCTCGGATTTCAGCTACTAGAGGAGACTTGAGGTATAACTGCACGGCGTCCGCAGTTTCTGAAGTCCCCATCTACTTTACTTTAGCTGTGTGTTTATTTTCAGACAGCTTTATCTTATTCAGCCCCTTATTTGTATTATTCTAGAAGCTTGTGCACTTGTGACACCAATTGGACACCGTTGTTTTTATGGATTATTCACTATATTTCAGAATTTACTTCCGCAATTGTTCTTTGTTATTAATAAATTTTTAAAAATAAATAAAAAATAGATAATATTATCCTAACGTTGGCTTTCCAAGCAAATGAAATGTTAGGCGCCATCACGGTCCAAAGGTGGGAATTTTGGGTCGTGACAAGTACCAATCTCATCAACCGAGATTTTGAATCTTTCTTGCTCATAAGATAGCGAAGTGCCGCATGATCTGTATGAACAATAACCTTTGCACCCATCAAGTATGGGCGGAACTTCTCAGTATCAGACACAATGGCAAGGAGATCTTTATCGGTAATGGTGTAATTTACTTGGGCATCATTCATGATCTTACTAGTATAGTAGACCGGATGAAAAATCTTGTTGATACGTTGCCCCAAAACTGCTCCAATCGCTACATCACTAGCATCGCACATGAGCTCAAAAGGAATACTCTAATTAGGAACGGTGATAATAGGAGTTGTTGTCAACTTGAACTTCAGCAATTCAAAGGCTCTCATGCAATCATCATTGAAGTGAAATTTAGCATTTTTCTCCAAAAGTTTGCACAAGGGATTCACCACTTTGGAAAATTCCTTTATGAAGCGTCGGTAGAACCCCGCGTGACCCAAGAAACTTCTCACTCCTTTCACGGATGTTGGAGGTGGAAGTTTAGAAATCACCTCTATTTTCGCCTTGTCGACTTCAATGCCCTTCTTTGAAATTTTGTGGCCAAGGACAATGCCCTCCCCGACCATGAAATGGCATTTCTCCCAATTCAACACCAAGTTCATTTCTTCACACCTTGCCAATACTTTATCCAAATTTGCCAAGCAATCATCAAAGGAATCCCCGACTACCAAAAAGTCATCCATGAAGACTTCAAGGTAGTCCTCTACCATATCCGTAAATATCGCCATCATACACCATTGAAAAGTGACATGTGCATTGCACAAGCCAAATGGCATCTACTTGAAAGCAAAAGTGTCATAGGGACAAGTGAAAGTTGTTTTCTCTTGATCTTCTGGGGCAATAAGGATTGGATTGTAGCCCGAATATCCATCTAGAAAGCAATAGAATGCCCGGCCGTCCAACCTATCATGCATTTGGTCTAGAAAGGGTAGTGGGAAATGGTCTTTCCTTGTGACTTTGTTTAGCTTTCGATAGTCCATACACACTCTCCACCAGGTCACCGTTCTTGTTGGAATCAACTCGTTCTTATCATTGGTGAACGCAGTTATGCCTCCCTTCTTTGGGACACATTGCACTAGAGAAGTCCACGAACTATCGAAAATAGGGTAGACCACCCCAACATCTAACCATTTGTTAATCTCCTTTTTGACCACGTCTTTCATAGCATCATTGAGTCTCCTTTGATGTTCAACGGATGGCTTGGCATCGTCCTCCAAGTTAATCTTGTGCATGCAAAATACTGGGCTTATTCCCCGAATATCCGTCAAAGTCCACCCAATAGCTTTCTTCCTCTTGTGGAGCACCGCCAATGTAGAGTCAACCTGTACGTTAGTCAAATAAGAGGAAAGAATAACTGGTAGAGTAGAACAAGTGCCAAGCAATTTATACCTAAGATGTGGAGGCAATGGCTTCAACTCTAAGATAAGAGGCTCTTCAATTGAAGGCTTTGTAGGAGGAGTTTTCCTATTCTCAAGATCCAAGGAAAGCTTTCGGGGTGCATAGTTGTACGACCCCATTCCTTGAAAAGAATTAACATATTCCATGAAGCCATCCATCTCGTCATCATTAAAATTGAGCAAGACGGCCTCAAACATGACACCCACATTAATCGTGGCACTTGTATCATAAATAATCACATCAGTCACCATGTTCACGAACGAACACACTTAATTTCTATCTGGTTGCCTCATAGATTTACACATGTGGAGCACTACCTTTTCATCACCCACCCAAAAAGTGAGGTCACCGGCTTCCACATCAACAAGATCCATCCCCGTAGCAAGGAAAGGTCTACCAAGAATAATCGGGACCTCATAGTCCACTTCACAATCAAGAATAACAAAATTCGCCGGGAGAATGAACTTGTCAACTCGAACCAATACATCCTCAATCACCCCCAACGATCTCTTCATTGTACAATCGGCCATTTATAATCTTATAGATGTGGGTCTTGGTTGCCCAATTCCCAATGTCTTGAAAACCGAATAGGGCATCAAATTGATACTCTCCCTAAGATCACAAAGAGCTTTTGAAAACTTGGCACTTCCAATGGTACAAGGGATTATGAAAGCACTGGGATTTTCCAACTTAGGAGCCATCGAATGCACAATTGCACTCACTTGGTACGTGACTTTGATAGTTTCAAAATCCATCGATCGCTTCTTTGTCGCCAAGTCCTTCATAAATTTTGCATATCTGGGCATTTGCTCCAAGGCTTAAACTAATGGTACATTTATCGAGAGACTCTTCATCATATCAATAAACTTTTTGAATTGATTCTTGCTGTTTTTCTTGGCAAGCCTTTGAGGATAGGGAGGAGGTGGCTTAGGTAATGTTTCCTTAGCTTTTTGCTCTACCGGTTCCGATATGTCAATCACATGATCCCTAGATGGGTTCACATCCTCTTGAGTCTCTTCCACCATGTCATCAATATCAATCCACACTTCCTTATTTGCATGGACAACATTGTTTGGGATCTCCTCTTCCTCTACCAGTTGCTCATCATCCACAAGTTGCCTTTGACTTGATTTAGGTGCATTCCCACCTCTTCCACTTCTTGTTATAACGGCCATGGCATGCCCCGTATTGTTCCCACCCTTTGGGTTCACCACCGTATCACTTGGTAGTGCCCCCTTAGGACGAGAATTTAAAGCTTGAGAGATTTGACCCATTTGCACTTCTAAGTTTCGTATTGACGTGTCGTGTGAAGAAAGTTGGGCATCGAAATCAGCATTATTCTCCATCATTTGCTTGAACATGTTCTCAATATGACTCATTTTATTGTTGGAGGAACTAGGACCATGAGAAGGATAAGGAGGTGAGTTGCTCGGTTGTTGATTCATCGGGGGCCTTTGAAAATCCAACCCCCGATTTTCTTGGTTGTTGTTCCACCCTCCTTGGTTGTTTCCTCCCCAATTGCCTTGATTGTTATTGTTTTGCCAATTCCTTTGGTTATTGCTTCCACTCCAATTTGCTTTATTGTTTCCACTATTCCAATTACCTTGGTTGTTAGAATTCCAATTGCCTTGATTATTTGAAGGTCTCCATTGTTGTTGACTAGGGCCTTGAAAGTTGTTTCTTTGCTATTGAAAGTTGTTCACATATTGGACTTCTTCGTCTTGATCATTATAAGAATCACCTTGATCAAATCCACTATCATCTTTGTCACGAACCGAAATTCCCGCCTTCGGACCGTGATGGCCCCTAACATTTCACTTGCTTGGAAAGCCAACGTTAGAATAATATTAGCCATTTCTAAACAATTTTTAAATTTATTAATAACAAAGAAATAAATGCAGAAGTAAGGTCTGAAATATAGTGAATAATCCATAAAAATAACGGTGTCTAAATACCATCCCGGAATTGGTATCACAAGTCCACGAGCTTCTAGAATAATACAAATAAAGGTCTGAATAAAATAAAGTTGTCTGGAAACAAACATACAGCCAAAGTAAAATAGACAGGGACTTCGGAACTGCAGACGTCGTACAGTTATACCTCAAGTCTCCTGAAATCCGAGCAAGTCTATGGTACGCCGCTAGGACCAACTCCAAAACTGCACAAGAAGTGTAGAGTGTAGTATCAGTACAACCGACCCCATGTACTGGTAAGTGCTGAGCCTAACCTCGACGAAGTAGTGACGAGGCTAAGGCGGTTCACTTACTTTAACCTGTACGCAATATTAGTAACAACAACAAATAATAGAAATAAATCAGGTAACTCATTTATAACAATTGGAGCCAACTCAGCAGTCATAATTCATTATTATTTCAATCAATTTTCGTTGCAGCGTGCAAACCGCTCCCACAATATATTCATATTCAATCCTCCAATATATTTATTTTAGTCAAGTATATATATAGACTTTTAAATAAGTCTGTTGCGGCGTTCAATCCGATCCCCCAATATAGACTTTTAACAAGTTTGTTGTGGCGTGCAACCTGTTCCTCCAATATGGACTTTTTAATAAGTCTGTTGCGGCGTGCAACCCGATCCTCCAATATATGGACTTTTTAAATAGTCTATTGCGGCGTGCAACCCGATCCCCCAATATATTCATTTCAATCAATTCTGTTGCGGCGTGCAACCCGCTCTTCCAATTTATTCATTTACCAATTCTTTTAGAAGAAATTGCCCCAATAGATGCAACAATTAATTTAAACTTTTAAGGCAACAAGCATAGAATAATTATGAAACAAAACAATGACAAATAGCAATTTATTATGGAAATCAGGGAGAAAATAGGCAGTTTAATATTTAATATGCTAAATGTCAAGTAGCAATTAATACACATATTCAAATAAGATGTAACAATTAATGCAGGAATTCAAGAATTAATATTTGACAAAGAATAGGAGAGAAATAATTATTATAACAATTAATTCATGATTTAAAATAATTTATGATTTTTCAAGTAAATATGCAAACAATTAATTTGACGATGTATAGACACTCGTCACCTCGCCTATACGTCATTCACATGCATTTCACATAACAAATAGTTTAAGGGTTCTATTTCCTCAAGTCAAGTTTAACCACGACCCTTACCTCACTTTGCAAATTCTAATAAATTATTCGACCACAGCTTTTCCTTTTGAATGTATCTCCAGAAGCGTCAAATCTATTCATAAACAATTCGATATACTCAATAGGAATCATAGGAATTAATTCCATATGAATTTAATAATATTTCGGATAAAAAATACGAAATTCATTTAAATATTCGACAGTGGGACCCACGTCTCAAATCCCATAAAAACTTGTAAAATGCGAATACCCGTTCCGCTACGAGTTCAACCATACAAATATTATCCAATTCTAATCTCAAATGGACTTTCAAAGCTTAAATTTTCGTTTTTGGAAGATTTTATAAAAATTCCAATTTCTTTCCTCTAAATCCGAAATAAATGATGAATATAGACATAGATTTATGAAATACAATCACTATATGATAAATAACACTTACCCAATTCAAAATTGTGAAAAAATTCCTTTGAAATCGCCCCTAAACCGAGTTTTAATTGAGGGTTTGTGAAAAATGGGAAAAATCCCATTTTGGTTATGTTTTAAGTCACATGCGTCAGGCCTTCTTCGCGTTCGCAAAGGGCCTATCGCGTTCGCGATGAGTAGCAGCCTGTGGCTTTCGCATTCATGAGTCCTCCTTCGTGTTCGCGAAGGCTTTTTTCCCCCTGTCCTTCACGTTCGCGTGCCCGTGCTCGCGTTCGCGTAGAAGAACGACTGACCTCTCCCCCAGGCCTCTAAAGCTTCGCGTTCGTGTTGAGCTGGTCGCATTCGCGAAGGGTAAAGTCCCCATAGCTTCGCGTTCACGAAGAAGGAAATTTCATCAAGCCCAGTTTGCTCTTCAGGTTCGTGAGAGTACATTCGCGAACGCGATGAAGGAAATACAAAAAGCCTGAAGTTGCAGAAAAGTAGATTTTTCTAAGTTCAAAATCATCCCGTAGCTTATCCGAAACTCACCCGATCCCTCGGGGCTCCAAACCAAACATGCACACAAGTTCAAAAACCTCATACAAACTTGCACGCACGATCAAATCACCAAAATAACACCTAAAACTACGAATCGGACACCAAATCAAAGGAAATTTTCAAGGAAAATTTAAAACTTATATTTTTTAAAATCGGGCGTCCAAATCACGTCAAATCAACTTCGATTCTCACCAAATTCGGCAGACAAGTCATAAATATTATAGTGGACCTATACCGGGCTCCGAAACCAAAATATGGACCCGGTGTCAATAAATCTAACATCATTAAATTTTTAAAAATCATTAAGCTTTCAAACATTTAATTTTTCATCAAAATTCCCTATCTCGGGCTAGGGACCTCGGAATTCGATTCCGGGCATACGCCCAAGTTCCAAATCACGATAGAAACCTACCGAAATTGTCAAAACACTGATCCGAGTCCATTTTCTCAAAATATTGACCAAAGTCATCTCAGTTGAGTTTTAAAGCTCTATTTCACCTTTTAATCCATGTTTTACATAAAAACTTTCCGAAAAATTGTATGGACTACGCAGGCAAGTTGATGATTGATAAATAGTGCTTTTCAAGGTCTTAGAATACAGAATTAATTATTAAATTTAAAGATAAAATTTTGGGTCATCACATTCTCCACCTCTAAAACAAACGTTCGTCCTCGAACAGAGTTAGAAAAAGTACCTGAGCTAGAGAAAAGGTGTGGATATTTACTCTGCATGTCCGACTCGGACTCCCAGGTAGATGCCTCTACCGGCTGACCTCTCAATTGTACCCGAACTGAAGGATAACTCTTAGACCTCAACTGTCGGACCTGCCGGGCTAGAATACCCACCGGCTCCTCCTCGTAAGTAAAATCTTTGTCCAATTGGACTGAACTAAAATCTAACACATGGGATGGATCACCATGATATTTTTGGAGTATAGACACATGGAACACCGAATGAACCACTGATAAACTAGGTGGTAATGCAAGCCTATAGGCTACTTCACCCACCCTTTCAAGAATTTCAAAGGGTCCGATATACCTAGGGCTCAACTTGCCCTTCTTTCCGAACCTTATTACACCTTTCATAGGTGAAATCCGGAGCAATATTCTTTCCCCAACCATGAATGCAATATCACAAACTTTATGGTCGGCATAACTCTTTTGCCTAGACTGAGCTGTGCGAAGTCGATCCTGAATAATCTTGACCTTATCCAAAGCATCTTGTACCAAATTAGTACCCAATAACCGAGCCTCTCCCCGTTCAAACCAGCCAATTGCCGAACGACATCGCCTTCCATATAATATCTCATATGGAGCCATCTGAATGCTCGACTAATAGCTATTATTATAAGCAAACTCCGCAAGTGGAAAGAAATGATCCCAAGAACCTCCAAAGTCTATAACACAAGCGTGAAGCATATCTTCCAATATCTGAATGGTGCGCTCTGATTCTCCATCTGTCTATGGATGAAATGATGTACTCAACCCAACCCGCATGCCTAACTCATGCTGTACAACCCTCCAGAAGTGTGAGGTAAACTACGTACCTCGATCTGAAATAATAGACACGGGCACACTGTGAAGACGGACAATCTCACGAATGTAAATTTCAGCCAACCTCTCTGAAGAATAGGTAACTGCCACTGGAATGAAATGTGCTGACTTGGTCAACCTGTCCACAATGACCCAAACTGCGTCAAATTTTCTCTGAGTCCGTGGGAGCCAACAACAAAATCCATAGTGATACGCTCCCACTTCCACTCAGGAATTTCTAACTTCTGAAGCAAACCACCAGGTCTCTAATGCTCGTACTTAACTTGCTGACAATTCAGACACCGAACTACATATGCAACTATATCCTTTTTCATTCTCCTCCACCAATAATGTTGCTGCAAATCTTGATACTTTTTAGCGGTACCTGGATGAATAGAATACCTGGAACTATGTGCCTCTTCAAGAATTAATTCACGAAGCCCGTCAACATTAGGCACACAAATATGACCCTGCATTCGTAGAACTCCATCCTCTCCCACAGCAACATGTTTGGCATCACCGTACCTCACCATGTCCTTAAGGACCAGTAAACGAGGATCATCATACTGCCTCTCTATGATGCGTTCATATAAAGAAGACCGAGCGACTGTGCAAGCTAGAACCTGACTGGGTTCTGAAATATCTAACCTCATGAATTGATTAGCCAAAGTCTGAACATTTACAACTAATGGCCTCTCACCAACTGGAATATATGCAAGACTGTCCATACTCACAGTTTTTCTACTCAAAGCCCCGTCCAACATATTGGCCTTTCCGGGGTGATACAAAATGGTGATATCATAGTCGTTAAATAACTCCAACCATCTTCTCTGCCTCAAATTAAGATCTTTTGTTTGAACAGATACTGAAGGCTACGATGATCAGTAAATACCACACACAAGACACCGTAGAGGTAATGCCTCCAAATCTTCAGCGCATGAACAATGGCTGCCAGTTCTAAGTCATGAACAGGATAATTCTTTTTGTGAACTTTCAACTGTCGTGACGCATATGCAATCACCCTGACATCTTGCATTAATAGTGCACCAAGCCCAATATGAGATGCGTCATAATATACCGTATACGATCCTGAACCTGTGGGTAATACCAACACTAGTGCCGTAGTCAAAGCATTCTTGAGCTTCTGAAAGCTCAACTCACACTCATCTGACCATCTGAATGGGACACCTTTCTGGGTCAGTCTGGTCAATGGGCTTGCTATAGATGAAAACCCTTCCACGAACCGACGATAATAACCTGCCAAACCTAGGAAACTCTGGATCTCTATAACTGAAGTAGGTCTAGGCCAATTCTGAACAGCCTCAATCTTTTTAGGATCCACCTTTATGCCTTCTGCCGATACAACATGACCCAAAAAGGCAACTGAGTCTTACCAAAACTCAAATTTTGAAAATTTGGCATATAACTGATTATTCTTCAAAGTATAAAGCACACTCCGAAGATGCTGCTCATACTCCTCTCGACTGCTGGAGTAAATCAAGATATCATCAATGAATACAACCACAAAAGAATCCAAATAGGGCTTGAACATCCGATTCATCAAATCCATAAATGTTGCTGGGGCATTTGTCAACCCAAATGACATCACTAGGAATTCGCAATGCCCATACCGAGTCTCGAAAAGCTGTCTTAGGGACATCAGATGCCCTAATCTTTAACTGATGGTAGCCAGACCTCAAATCAATCTTTGAAAACACCTTGGCACCCTGAAGCTGATCAAATAAGTCATAAATTCTTGGTAGCGGATATTTGTTTATGATAGTGGCCTTGTTCAACTGCCGATAATCTATATACATCCGCATAGAACCATCTTTCTTCTTTACAAATAATACCGGTGCACCCCAAGGCGAGACACTAGGTCTAATGAATCCCTGATCAAGAAAGTCTTGTAAATGCTCCTTCAATTTTTTCAACTCCGGCAGGGCCATACGGTATGGGTAGAATAGAAATGGGCTGAGTGCCCAGAGCCAAATCAATACAAAAGTCAATATCTCTGTCGGGTGGCATCCCCGACAGATCTGCAGGAAATACTTCTGGAAATTCAAGAACAACTGGTACTGAAGCCATATAAGGAACATCCGCACTGGGATCGCGAATATAAGCTAAATAGGCTAGACACCCTTTCTCTACCATACGCCGAGCTTTCATATAAGAAATAACCCTACTGGCAGAATGACCAGGAGTTCCTTTCCACTCTAACCGAGGTAACCCCGGCATGGCTAGGGTCACTGTCTTGGCATGACAATCCAATATAGCATGATAAGGGGACAGCCAATCCATACCCAAGATGACATCAAAATCTACCATATCAAGAAGTAGAAGATCCACACTAGTCTCAAGACTACCAATAATAATCACACGAACGATAGACATGATATACTACCACAGAGACTCCCACCAGTGTAGATACACAAACAGAAACACTCAGAGAATCACAAGACACAACCAAATATGAAGCAAAATAGGAGGACACATAGGAATAAGTAGATCCTGGATTAAATAGAACTGAAGCATCTCTATGGCAAACTAGAATAATACCTGTGATCATAGCATCAGATGACTCGGCCTCAGGCCTAGAGGGAAAAGCATAAAATCGGGGCTGAGCCCCACCACTCTAAACTGCATCTCTGGGACGACTTCTAACTGGTTGGCCTTCACCTCTAACGGTCTGACCTCCACCTCTAATAGCCTGACCTCCACCTCTAATGGCCTGACCTCTACCTCTAGCTGGCTGAGTAGGCGGTGAAGCAACCGGTGTCGGTATGATGGCATATGAATCCTGCCGAGATCTGTTACTCGCCAACCTAGGGCAATACCTCCTGGTGTGACCAATGTTCCCACACTCATAACACCTATCTTGATGTCGTGGCTGCTGAAGTTAAAGCTTACCCAAATAGGCCGGATAACTGCTGTAGTAACTCTGGAGAGGCAGTGCACTGATAGGAGCTGAATGTGCAATGAATGTTGGCTGCCCATAGTAAGGCATAATAGGATCGTGACTCCCAGAAGCACCGTGAGATGCATGAAATTCTGAATGAAACGGTCTGGGAGGATGACCCCTACCAAAATTATCCCTGCCTCCAGACGAGGCACCACTGAAACCACCGAACTGACGAGGCCTCTTATCAGACCTTTGCCCTCTCTCCTGTGCAAGAACCATCTCAATCCTCCTCGCGACATTAGCAGCCGCCTAAAAAGAAATCTCACTTCCGGTCTCCTTGGCCTTCTGAAGCCTAATAGGGTGACTGAGTCCCTCAATAAACCTCCTCACTCTCTCTCCCTCAGTAGGTAGTAAAAGGAGAGCATGACAGGCCAAATCCACAAAACGGGACTCATACTGAGTAACAATCATACTGCCCTACTGTAGACGCTCAAATTGCTTGCGGAAATCCTCTCTCAGTGTGATAGGAAGGAACTTTTCCAGAAATAGCTGAGAGAACTTCTCCCAGGTTAGTGCAGGTGATCCAAATTGTCTGGTCAATGTATAATCTCTCCACCACCTCTTGGCGGAACCCGTCGTCTGAAATACAGCAAAATCAACCAGATTGGTCTCAACTATACCCATGTTCCGTAGCACCTCTTGGCAGCGTTCAAGATAATCCTGTGGGTCCTCAGAAGGTGTACCACTAAAGTGAACTGGAAAGAGTTTAGTAAACTTATCAATTCTCAATAAGGCCTCAAAAGACATGGCGGGTCTATCACCGGTCTGTGCCGTAATAACTGGCTGAACTACCCCAACTGGCGGGGCTACTAGAGCGTGATTCTAGGGAGCCATCTGCTCCGGAGCAGGAGTAGTGGGAGTTTGTGCTCCTCCCCCAACTTGTGAAACGGCTGGTGCCACTGGAAATGTACCATTCTAGGCCACGCCCTCCATAAGACTTACTAGGCGGACTAGAGCGTTCTGAAGTACTGGAGTGGCTATGAATCCTTCCGGGACCTGAACTGGTCCAACTAGTACATTCTGAACTGGAACTTCCTCCTGAAGATCCACCTGAGGTTCTACAACAGGTGCAGCTGCTCGAGCTCTGGACTGAGCTCTACCTCTGCTTCTGCCTCGACCTGTAGCACGACCTCAGCCTCGACCTCTACCCCTGGCAATAGTTTCCATCGGGGGTTCTGGTCCCTGTCCATCGGTAGAGGTATTACGTGTTCTCACCATCTGCGAGAAAACAAGAGTAGAATGGTTCAATCATCGACAATAGAATAAAATCGCACGACATAATAAGAAAGAAGTAATATTGTTCCTAAACTTCATAGCCTGTGAGAGATAAGTACACACGTCTCTGTACCGATCCTTCAGACTCTACTAACATTGCTCGTGACTCGTGAGACCTATGTAACCTAGTGCTTTGATACCAACTGTCACGACCAGAAATTCTCACCTTCAGACCGTGATGGCGCCTAACATTTCACTTGCTAGGCAAGCCAACGTTAGAATAATATTAGCCATTTTTAAATAATTTTTAAATTTATTAATAATAAAGAAATAAATGCGAAAGTAAGGTCTGAAATATAGTGAATAATTCATAAAAATAACGGTGTCTAAATACCATCCCAGAATTGGTGTCACAAGTGCACGAGCTTCTAGAATAATACAAATAAAGGTCGGAATAAAATAAAGTTGTTTAGAAACAAACACACAGCCAAATTAAAGTAGATGAGGACTTCAAAACTGCGGACGCCGTGCAGTTATACCTCAAGTCTCCTCTGGTAGCTGAAATCCGAGCAAGTCTATGGTACGCTGCTGGGACCTACTCCAAAATCTGCACAAGAAGTGCAGAGTGTAGTATCAGTACAACCGACCCCATGTACTAGTAAGTGCTGAGCCTAACCTCGACGAAGTAGTGACGAGGCTAAGGCGGTTCACTTACTTTAGCCTGTACGCAATATTAGTAACAACAACAAATAATAGAAATAAATCAAGTAACTCATTTATAACAATTGGAGCCAACTCAGTAGTTATAATCCATTATTAATTGGCAGAATACATAAACAGGCACCTAAAGTTGGTCCCAGATCGCCTTTAATAATTTACTTTCTTAAACTCGGGTGCACATTTATGTGACCCAAGTCCAAATCTCAACGAAGTCGAAATGTGTCGATAACCACGGGTACATTGATGTGACGTGGTTCGAGATACGTTCTCACAACGTTGCAATTCTCTGTTAAAATAATAATAATAATAAAATCGGTAAAGAGTTAAAACTTGCATATAAGCTCATAATTGTTAAAATCAGATAAATAATAATAATAATAATAATAATAACCTTTTTTTTAAGTTGAGAAAACCCTTAGCCCCCCACCCCTAACCTAATCTTCATCTTCATGAGAACTTATCCCACCGTCCCTTCACCCCTTTTATTATTTGTCTTCTTCATCCAAAATTTCACCAAAAATACCACCTCCACGCTCATTCTTCCTCACCGTCAGCCACCAGAACGTCAACCATCCATCTCCCAAACTTAGAATTTGAACTATTTTGTGGTGATCAAAAGAATCAGAGAATGGGTATGAAATTATTTTCATGCCCACTCTCCAAATATAAAAGTGTTGGAATTTATTATTTTTTATAACCCGAATTCATGGCAGAAGTAAAGACATGGAAATTACTCTTTTTTTTTTAAGTGATGAATAAGAAGGACGAAGGTGATATTTGGGGCAGTCCCCAATTTCATTTTATAAGCTTCTTCTAGACAACCTCGGTTTCATTATCAGCGTCGATGCCGAAGATTGAAGATTTCCCATTAATGGGCGAAATGGATGAACATTATTTTGTTGTGTTAAATTTGGATTGTTGCATAACAGAGGTATTTTTGGTGACCCCATTTTGAGGATCTTTCTTGTCTTTGAGCATGACCGGTAATGCGATAATAAGAATTAATGTAACATTAAGAATTTTGGGCTTCTTAATTTTCTGTTGATATATGGAATTAAGCGTTTGTGAAGCTTAAAAATTGTGAAAATGGTGGAAAAAGTCACCAGATATTTTGAGGGAGGAAGCTGAAGAAGGCGGGATCCACATGAAAAAAAACTAATGTAAAAATATAATTTTAAGGGCCATCAAGCGTTCAAATATGAGCGAGACACACTCATTTTGCCATGTCACCTCAGATTGTTAACTAGACATACTAAAAACCGACATTGCGTGTCATATGGTCCCATAGTAAGTTGTAGTATGAGAGAGATATCTGGAGCCAACTTTAGGCGTCTCTTTATGTATTTTATCTTATTATTTTAATTAATTTCTGTTGCAACGTGCAAACCGCTCTCACAATATATTCATATTCAATCCTCCAATATATTTATTTTAGTCAAGTGTGTGTGTGTATATATATATATATATATATATATATATATATATATATATATATATATAGACTTTTAAATAAGTTTGTTGCGCCGTGCAATCCGATCCCCCAATATAGACTTTTAACAAGTCTGTTGAGGCATGCAACCCGATCCTCCAATATGGACTTTTTAGTAAGTCTATTGCGGCGTGCAACCCGATCCTCCAATATATGAACTTTTTAAATAGTCTGTTGCGGTGTGCAACCCGATCCCCCAATATATTCATTTCAATCAATTCTGTTGCGTCGTGCAACCCGCTCCTCCAATATATTCATTTACCAATTCTTATAGAAGAAATTGCCCCAATAAATGTAATAATTAATATAAAATTTTAAGCCAACAAGCATAGAATAATTATAATTTAATTATGAAACAAACAATGACAAATAGCAATTTATTATGGAAATCAGGGAGAAAATAGGCAGTTTAATGTTTAATATGCTAAATGTCAAGTAGCAATTAATACACATATTCAAATAAGATGTAACAATTAATGCAGGAATTCAAGAGTTAATATTTGACAAAGAATAGGAGAGAAATAATTATTATAACAATTAACTCATGATTTAAAATAATTTATGATTTTTTAAGTAAATATGCAAATAATTAATTTGATGACGTATAGACACTCGTCATCTCGCCTATACGCCATTCACATGCATTTCACATAACAAATAGTTTAAGGGTTCTATTCCCTCATGTTAAGGTTAACCACGAAACTTACTTCGCTTTGCAAATTCCAATAAATTATTTTACCACAACTTTTCCTTTTGAATTTTTCTCCAAAAGCGTCAAATCTATTCACAAACAATTCGATATACTCAATACGAATCATAGGAATTAATTCCATATGAATTTAATAATTTTCCGGATAAAAACTAAAATTCATTTAAATATTTGACAGTGGGACCCATGTCTCAAATCCCAAAAAAATTACGAAATCCGAACACCCGTTCCGCTACGAGTGTAACCATACAAAAATTATCCAATTCCGATGTAAAATAGACCTTCAAATCTTAAATTTTTATTTTTTGAAGATTTTATAAAACTTCCAATTTCTTCCCTCTAAATCCAAAATAAATGATGAATATAGACTTAGATTTATGAAATACAATCACTATATGATAAAGAACACTTACCCAATTCGAAATCGTGAAAAAACTCTTTTGCAATCTGTAACGACCCAACCGGTCGTTTTGACTGTTAGAACCCCGTTCCCCTAAATAAAATTTTTCGTATGTGTTTTTAATGATTTATGACTCGCGGGGATGGTTGGTTCGGGATTTAGAAGTGTGTGGGTTGAAATCGGAATACTTGGTTCCTTAAGTTAGCTTTAAATGGAAAAGGTTGACTTCGGTCAACATTTTGAGAAAACGACCTCGGAATCGGGATTTGATGGTTCCAATAGGTTCGCATGATTATTTTGGACTTGGGCGTATGTTCGGATCGGGTTTTGGGGGACCCGGGAGCGTTTCGGCGCTTAATAGTGAAAGTTGGTTCTTGAAGGTTTTTGAAGTTCTTTAAATTTGGTTTGGAGTAGGTTTTAGTGATACCGATGTCAGAATGGAATTCTAAGGCCGGGAATTGTTCCGTAAGGTCATTTAAGACTTGCACACAAAATTTGGTGTCATTCCGAGTTGATTTGATAGGAATCGGACGAGTAGAAGTCTTTTTAGAAGTTTTTTAATTCATAAGTCAATTCATGCATTTTGGCGTTCGATTCTTGGTTTTTTATGTTATTTCCGGATTTTGATCGCTCTAGCGAGTTTGTATGAGGTTATTAGACTTGTGTGGATAGTTAGTGTGGAGCCCCGAGGGCTCGGGTGAATTTCGGACGTTCGGAAGGAATGAAAATACATCGGTTTTTTGGTGTTTCTTGGCAGCAGTTGCAGGTCTCGCAAATGCCAGAAATTGTTCACAAATGCGAGGTCTTCGCAATTGCAAAGAAGCCCGACCTAGGCATTGTTCGCATTTGCGACACATTTGATACATTTGCGATCCCAGCAGAGTTCGCATTTGCGATCCCAGCAAAATTCGTATTTGTGACTCTTTGGTCACATTTGCGACCCCAGCAGCTGAAGGCCAAGCTTCGCATTTGCGAGAGGTGTGTCGCATTTGCGAACCTGGTGTCGCAAATGCGACATCAGAGGCCTGTGCCCAACTCATTCAATGCGCGACTTAGGCCATTTATCTCACTTTTCTTTCATCTCTTGGGCGATTCTTGGAGTTTTTGGAAGAGGGTTTTCACCTAGCACTTTGAGGTAAGTAATTCCTAAACCCCTTGAGTTAAATACATAGATTATAAGTAGATTATAACTAGTAAATCTTAGAAATCAAAGGGTTAGGTGAAAAACCTAGATTTTTATAATTATGAGATCTTAACCACGAAAATAGTTATGGAATTGGGTAAAAATCATATATTTAAGTTCTTGAGATTATGGGTAACGTTTTCATCCGAATATTTTCAGAATCCGAGCACGTGGGCCCGGGGTGAATTTTAGAATTTTTTACCATTTTGGATAAGGTAATTTATTTAATAGATAAATTTTGAATCATTTAGCATATATTAATTATTTTGTATAATATTTGGATAGTTTTGGATTTTCGGCGTCGAATCGAGAATTCAACGTGACGTGGTAATCGGAAAGTGGACTTTAAGATGAGGTAAGTCTCTTGTCTAATCTTGTGAGGGGAAAATTACCCCATATAGATTAAATTGAATAATTGTTGCTAATTGGGGAGGCTACGTACGCACGAGGTGACGAGAGTCCGTGCGTAGCTACTATTAATGCTAAAGTTCGGGTAGTTTAGGACTCAAAGCATGAATTACTTGTGTAAATTATATTTCTTTGATTAATTAATATTAATTGATATATATGAATATATTGTGAATTGTTAGATAAAGATATTAAAGGATGAAAATCGCATATGCTTGATTTTCTGTTTAAATTAATTAATTGTTAAAATAAATTGTTCTTCCTCCCGAATTTACTTTATCATAAATATACTCTCCTTCCGGAGGTACATAAGAAAATGTCCTCCTTTCTTGTAGAGCGGGTCGAACGCCTCGGCAGGATAAACGAATCTATGGATCGTGCCGTACGTCCCTCGGCAGTGTACACAACACTCTGGATCGGGTCGTACGTCCTCGGCAGAAATCGTGCTTAATAATAATAATAATCACACGATACACCTTAATAATTTATTGCAGCTTGTGTGCTAATTGATAAATTGAAAATCTTTAAAATTTATTGTATTATTATTCCTGCTTGTTAAGAATTATTGTTATTCCTGTAAATAAGACTAATTGATAAATTTAAAAATTTAATTAATATATTGAGAATTACTGCATTTGAAGGAATTTAATTATTTCTACTGGTCAATAAAATTACTGTTAACTCTGTGAATTACGTTGATATAAATATTTCTATTTCATGATTATTTAATATTATTGACCCATAGTGAGTGTCAAAGTCGGCCATCTCGTCTCTACCTCTTCGAGATTAGGCTTGATACTTACTGGATACATGTTGTTTTCGTACTCATACTCCACTTGCTGAATATTTTATTGTGCAGGTACATGTATGTCTAGTGGCCTTGTGGGCGCAGAGGTGTGGTTAATAATTGTGGGGACGTATGTGAGCTGCATTCTGTATTACGATCCGCAGCCAACAGAGTCTCCTTCATGGTTATTATATTTTTCCTGTCTAATATTCTAGACAGATGTTGTATTATATTTTTAATTCCCTAATAAATGCTCATGCCCTTGTGACACCGGGTTTTGGAAATGGTTGTGAATTATTTAGAAATTTAGTTACTAAAAATATTTATCATTTACTCTATGAGTTTATTCTTTACTATTTCATTGAAAAAAATTTTATTTCAAAAATACTAAAATAGGTAATTAAGTTAATTGATGATGGTTGGCTTGCCTGATAGTGGTGTCCGGCGCCATCACGGCCATTTTAGATTTTGGGTCATGACACAATCGCCCCTAAACCGAATTCTAATTGAGGGTTTGTGAAAAATTGAAAAATCCCATTTTGGTTCTGTTTTAAGTCACATGCATCAGGCCTTTTTCCCCAAGGGCATGTCGCGTTCGCGATGAGTAGCAGCCCGTGGCTTTTGCGTTTGCGAGTCCTCCTTCGCGTTCGCGAAGGCTTTTTCCCCTAGCCTTCGCGTGCCCGTGCTCGCGATCACGTAGAAGGACGACTGACCCCTCTCCCAGGCCTCTCAAGCATCGCGTTCGGGCTGAGCTGGTCGCATTTGCGAAGGGTAAAGTCCCCATAGTTTCGCGTTCGCGACCCAATCTTCACGTTGCGAAGAAGGAAAATTCAGCCAGCCCAGTTTGCTCTTCGCGTTCGCGAGAGTACATTCGCGAACGCAATGAAGGAAATACCAGAAGCGTGAAATTGCAGAAAACCAGATTTTTCTAAGTTCAAAATCATCTCGTAGCCTATGCGAAACTCACCCGAGCCCTCGGGGCTCCAAACCAAACATGCACACAAGTCCAAAAACCTCATACGAACTTGCTCGCATGATCAAATCTCCAAAATAACACCTAGAACTACGAATCAGATACCAAATCAAAGGAAATTTTTAAGAAAACTTTAAAACTTATATTCTTTACAACCAGACGTTCGAATCACGTCAAATCAACTCCGATTCTAACCAAATTCGGCAGACAAGTTATAAATATTATAGTGGACCTATACCAGACTCCAGAACTAAAATACGAACCCGGTGTCAATAAATCCAACATCAGAAAATTCTTAAAAATCATTAAGCTTTCAAACTTTTAATTTTTCATCAAAATTCCATATCTCGGGCTAGGGACCTCAGAATTCGATTTCGGGCATATGCCCAAGTCCCAAATCATGATACGGACCCGGAATTGTCAAAATACTGATCCAAATCCATTTGCTCAAAATGTTGACCAAAGTCAACTCAGTTGAGTTTTAAAGCTCTATTTCACCTTTTAATTCATTTTTCACATAAACACTTTCTGGAAAATTATACGTACTATGCACACAAGTCGAGAAGTGATAAATAGTGCTTTTCGAGGTCTTAGAACATAAAATTAATTATTAAATGTAAAGATGACATTTTGGGTCATCACAATCTTGCACAAGATTGTCCACTCTTTGTTGCACTTGTGGGCTTCTTGTTCTTCTCTTGTTTACCATCATATTGACTCCCTCCATAGCATTGACTTGCATCAGGTTTTGTACTTGTTGAAGTTGAGCCTTTTCTAACTAGTTCATGGTGGTTGTCAACTCGGCTATGGCTTGGCCATGGTTATGTAACTCTTTATGAAGAAGAATCACATTTTGATCACCTTGTGGAATATTGACTCTAGATTGCTATGCCGATGAAGTATCCGCTATCTCATTTAAAATATCACACGCCTCCGCATAGGGCGTAGTTATGAAGTTCCCACCGGCAAGTTGGTTCACTACACATTGGTTGGTGGTATTGATCCCCCATAGAAAGTTTGTTGAATCATGTTCTCCGTCAACTCATTGTTGGGGAACTCTTTCACCATTTTTCTATACCTTTCCCATATCTCGTGCAGTGGTTCATTGGGCTCTTGCTTGAATGCTATAATTTCATCCTTAAGAATAGCCATGTGCCCGGGAGAGAAGTACTTTGAAATAAATTTCTCCGCTAGTTCATCCCAATTATGAATAGAATGATTTGGCAAATGTTCCAACCAATCTAAAGTTTTTCCCCGTAGAGAGAAGGGAAAAAGCCTTAGCCTCAAAGCATCCTCGGAGACATTTGTTTGTTTGATCCCCCAACACGTATCTATGAACCCCTTCTAATGCTTATATGCATTTTGACCCGGTGTACCAGTGAAGAACCCTCATTGCTCGAGCAAAGTGAGCATCACGTTGGTTATTTGGAAGTTGCCCGCCCTAATATGGGGAGGGACTATAGCACTTGCATACCCTTCATTCGGAAACACCCGATGTAGAGCCGCTCATGGTGGAGGTGGGGGTGGAGCGGGTACATTGTCTTGAGGCAGTCGGCCTCGTCTATTGGCCTAAGGTTTAAGAGGGAGCTCATCCATTTGATCATCCTTAACATCCACATCCCCCACGGCTATGTTTCCGAGATCGTTATTTGCCATGATTGTACCTATAACACTCACACGTTAGTAACAAGGAAGGAAAAGAAGATATCCCAAACACACACCTAACTATATAGCTAACACCATTTTTTAGCTCCCCGGCAACAGTGCCAAAAATTGATCTCGTCCAATTTCACTTCTCTCTTTGAGGTTATAAAAATGGTCGATGTAATAGTAATACCCAACAAGAGTCGGGGTCGAATTCCGCATGGAGCTATATGAATGGGCGTTAATAGTATATATCTTAGCGCGTGAGTTCGTATATATAAATTTGCATTTCCGCAATATTTGGTTTTGTTTGAAAATCTAAACTAAACTACGATTGCAATTCAAAGAATGAAACTAGGAAAATGTTTTTGTTGTTTTCCAAATGATATAAAAGGCCTAGGGCTATGACCTTCACTTAGGTGTTTGCCTAATGGGTTATAAATTTTAAAGCTTGTTTTATTGGTCGGGGTATATTATAGCTATCAACATTCAAGTATCCACTCAATACCTCTCGGTCAGAAAGTAATTTTTTCCAATTTGGCTTTCTCAAGTCCAAATGGATATTGAATAAACTAGAAGAAACAGGAGAAGAAATGATAATTAAACCCATATAGATAATTAAAATGATGAAATCAATATTCAAAAAGCCCAAAATAACAAAAACTACTAAAAAGAGTAAAAGAAACCGTCTACTATAGCAGCTAATTCAAAAGTTGACCTAAAAAGGTGAAACTCTTCAATTTATACAAAGCTGAAATTTTCGGACAAAAATATCCTTTCGGAGGTTCTGCGGCCGCACAATTCCATGTGCGGTCCGCACTTTGCTCCAGCTTGAAAAGGTTGGAAATCTGTGGCTTCATAATAATTAAGTGTGGCCGCACTACCCTCTTTCTGTGGTCCGCACAATAATGTCTGCGGCCGCACTTTGTTCTTCTGCGGTCCGCACATGGAATTGTGCGGCTGCGTAGCTCTTCTTCTGCGGCCGCACAATAATTGTGCGGTCTGCACTTGTGTTGGACTAGAGGTGCAGGTTCTCTGAACTTTTTCTCTGACCCAGCTTCTGCGGCCACATAATTCGTGTGCGGTCCGCATCTTGCAACATTCTCTGGTGGAATTGCTTCACGACCTGCGGCCGCAGATGATATTCTGCCGTCCGCACTTTGAGCTTTTGTGCCTGTTTTTGTCCTTGAGTTCAAATTACTCCTTCTTGAGTTGGATTTCATCTCGGGAGCTCATCTTCCAATATTTCTGCAATTAAGTAAATTTCATTAGTTTTCAGGAACACAATTAAGCGCTTTTGGACTAAAACAAAAGCTAAAAGGCGCTAATATGTAGTCAAAATCCCCACTTATCAGGGGGATGATATGAGGATACAGCAACATCAACTGCCGCTCTGATCGGGATACGAAACCCAGAAGCATAGTTATATCATCGGGATCGAGGACTGCGCGGCCAGCCCCGTAGAAACAAGTTGTACAAGTTATTCACAAGAAATGACAATTTCCTTTTAGCATAACGAATGCTTATGTACTTTTTAAAAATAGAAGGAATAAAGTAAAGTCCTTTTATTCCTATCTTATTTCTTGTTTTAATGATGAATTGATTCTGTCATTTGAAAGTTAAACAAATACTTCAAATGCTAGTGCCGTAATGAACATGAGATGTCCTCTTCAAGAGCACCATAAACATAAGAGGGCCCTCTCTTATGAAGACCCTCACGATAAAGGGTTGATTTCTAAAGAACTTATGCCCGAAATCCAAATGCTTTTGGGAGAAAATACACCCAAAGCCTTGCATAATCAGACGCAAATAGCAAACTTGCGTAAAACACTTAAACGATATAGGACGCAAAGATTAAACTTGCATAAATGTTCAAATAAAAGAACGCAGAAAGACTCATGTAGTACTTGAGCAAAATGTGTTTTTATTTACAATTAATGTTCCAAAATGGCACAAGTACAAAAGTTGGGAAAAGAAATGAATAGCTATGCTGCTGTATTTCCAGAACTCGGAGGAAGAGAAGCATCCACGCCCCTAGGAGACGTGGGTAGATCTGCCGCCGGCTAGATATCTTGATCTTCATCATTTTAACCTTCAACATCTTCGCCTTCCAGTTCCTCTTCAGTTCAAGAGAATTTGGAACCGGAACCAGAAGAACTAGAAGCATCAGGCCTGGCCGAAAGACCCTTTTAGCAGTTGACTCCAGCTCACGGGCTTTAGTGATTTCGGAATCAAAGTCAATGACACCCGCTTTAGCCTCTTCCAAGATTTTTCTCCTCATGCTGTACATAACATATATTTTTTCAAAAACGAGGGAAGCCGCTCGGCGCTTGAGTTCTTCTTTAAGTTGGTCAACCTCGGCAGAAAGATTTTCCCATGCAGATCTAATGGACCGGAGGCTAACATCGAGATCACGGACAGTAGAGGTGAAAAGTCTATTATGCTCAATGGTCCTCTTATACTTCTCCTCCAATTGGGCATATTTCACCCCAACAGCAACAAGCTCTTCAGTTTTGGAGTTCAAGGCCGCCTACAAATTGTTTAATCTTTCTGTGAAGGAAGTCTCGCGATCAGATGTATCAAGAATGACACTATGGGCTTCAGCCCATTTGGCCCTAGACTCTTCAAATTGAACCCTCAGCGGGGCGATCTCTTGGCTAAGGGTCTCTACTTCTTGCTTGCTTTGTTGCAAATGAGCCTCTAACACAACAGCCTCAGCAGCTTTGGCTTCCAATTCTAAGAGGCGAGCAATAGTTTGGTCCCGCTCGGCCAAAAGTTGATAACGCTCAGAGGTAAGTTACTCCTTATCTCGAATCAACCTTTGGAGACCTTCGGAAGCAAGGAAATTGGCATGCGTAACAAAAAAGGCAGACTCAAAATACTACTAAATCAAATATAGAAGAGATAACAAAGGAAATAAAGATTATATCGTTGCGGCGTTGTGCATAGAATTGTTCAACAAGCAGTCTCTCGATAGAGCTTGTACCTTTTCCCAATCATTTTCTGAAGCCAAAGGCTTCAGATAATTAGCAAGTTCCACAGGTTGGGACAGTAGATTGCATCCGGTAGAGAATGAGAGAGTAACGCTCCTCCTCCTTTGCAGATCTTTTGAGAGGGCGACGTAATTTTGCCCCAAGTTTCCATGAACTAGGGACTGGGGGGAGGAACATCCTCTTCTCGGACAGATGCAGCCGGTGGAGATGATGTAGCAGTTGCTGGTGAAAGAGTCGGTGAAAAAAGAGATGAAGCTGTCATTTCTCCCCACACCCCCCCCCCCTTTTTTTATTCTTTTTCAAAAAAAAAGAGACAAGGAACCCTGAACTGAAATAAATAATGAACGGGGATTGGATTGATGATAAAATAGAATCCTGGGTCGCGAGCCGGTTGGTTGAGACTGGCTTCGGAATTACCAGGGGAACTGCTTCCAAATAAATCAGTCCACCTGAAGCCCCTTCCTCCAGCGCTCTCACCTGATGGCGTTGAAAGATGAGAAGTGGCTACGGCAAGAGCAGTGTTGGGTATTGGTTGCTCGTCAATCAAAGACGGTAGGGACTCGATACACAGCCTTACAGTACCGGGGGAACTGGCTGGGATCCGAAAACGGGTGTTGGCATTTTCCACCCTCTCAAACCCCCTCTAGAGCACCGAGGCATCATCTTTTGGTTGGTGTAACTAACTCAACATATTGAGCAGTCTGTTGAGCTGAGGAAGGTCGTGGTCTTTTATATAGAGAAGCCCCCTCCTCATTGGCTTCCCCATCATCATCAATCATCATGATGTCTATGGCCGGCCCGGGCGGGGAGCTCGTCACCACAACTTCCGGAGATGACTCGGGAATGACATTCTTCACCCTCTTATTCTTTCCCCCGGCCGTGGAGGAACGTCTTCTTTTTGGTTGCTTGTTCTCCGGCCGGGGACTCCGGGAAGAAGAACTCGTACCAAAAGCAGGCCCGGAGATGCCTGTCCGTGTAAAAGCCTCTGCAACAGCCTCGCTGCATCAGTAGGATTAGCCAAAACGTCCTCCTCGAGGATGACAACGGAGCCCTGGGGTAGACCTAAAGTCAATAGGAGAGAAGAGTCAAACAACTTCTTTATGTGAAAAGGTAAGAACAAGATGAGTTCGACTTACCATGATTTTTGGCTTTCCACCCGTATTTTTGGGGCAACTCTTTCCACATGCGGGTTTTGGGCGTAGTAACGTCCAAAATGTTCTGGACCCATTGGTCCAAGACCTCAACCCACCGAGTCGCTGAAACATGTAAAGGAAGAAGAGTCAATAATAATGTGGAATGATCTTTAACGGAAGAAGAAACAAACGATGGACTTACGAGTGCGGTTCTATAATTCTGGGAAAGCCGGAGCCATGGCCTGGATGATGTCACTGGTGGAAACTAAAATGAACCGTTACATCCACCCACGGTCATTGTTATCATCCATGTTGGATAACAGTGCATGGTGGCCACGTTTGCTAAAATTTATTATTTTCCGGCAGAGGATTTTGGGGGGAACAGAGGTTCATCACTCGAGCTAAGGATAACTCTTCTCCCATCTCCTGGCACAAGCGTCGAAGACAAGTGAATGTCCTCCTCAAAGAAGGGCTTACCTATGCCAAGCACACTTGATAGTGGAGGCATAACTCCACAATGATGGAGTCAAGCTCTCTGCTCAAAGAAAAAGCTCCCAAAGTGAAAGGATATATGTAAAAGTATGTAAAACCCTTCTTGGATAAAGTTATCTGCTCCGCCAGGTCGGGAGCAATAATATCCAAATCTTGCTAGTGGCAGTCTTCCTTCACAGCAGGGATACTGGAAGGGCGGATAGAAGAAGGGTATACGCTAACAACTCACGTATGAGGGTGAGCAGAAGGGTATTTGTCTTCAAAATCTTTGGTGGTAATCAGATTCTTTGGGATGATGGTACTCACCGTAGGGGGAGAAGCATCATCAAATTTACCTTTAATGTTTTTTTGAAGAACTACGGTTTCTTGAAGAAAAGGTCATTTTTTATCAGAAGGAGGGTTTTTCTCTCAAAGAAGGAAACTAAAGAAATATTAAAGTCGAAGTATGAGTTGAGTAAAGAATGTCTAAGAAATATTTGAGTATTATTAAGTGTAAATGAAGGAGGTTGATGCGTATAAGTAAAGGTATATGCAGCTAAACTCGTGGCAATAATTACCTCAATAACCGGCAAAAGTGATACTAAATCATGGGATGACGCGTGTTCGGGGCATTAAATGCGGAGAGACGTGCGTCTAATCAACCGTTAGAAACGTTTTAGAGGGGGTTAGTAAATTTCCCAACAAAAAGAATATTTCTACCAACTTTCCGGTGACACAAAGTTATGCCACCGAAAAGTAGGGGAATTATCTGTATAGGGTAAAATATGTTATATTAAATGATCGCATGAGGAAGCGACACGTGGATCCGAAGACAGATGATAGCTGAAACCAAAGGCAACGATCCCGTCTATTACCGGAGAGAATGATACTCATAAAGATGAAATAAATGCCTGCCACCTGGTAGCATTTAATGAAGAATATTCTACAACATTAAGTACATTGCCCGTTACAAGAAATATGAAATTCACTGCCCGGCGTTACACATTCTTCAGTGGCCCTCATAATTGACATTAAAGAAGGACTTGATCCTAGGACCTTGTTCCCTAGGTGCAACTATAAATAGTGAGCTCTATATCACTGTAAAGGACGCAAAATTTCTTGAAAACATATGCTACACTCTATTCAAAGCTTAATATAATTTTATCTTCTTATTTTTTGATATCATTGATGTTGTGCCCGGAAGCCTTGCTCCCAGAACTACTATTTCTGCTATTTCTTCTCCATCTCAAGCCTAAGTATTATACTTTTATCTAATTCATCTATTATTTCATGATCAAATTAATTCATTTGTCTAGTAACCATGTATAAATTCAAATATACTGTTTTACGGATAAACAATATCTTGAAATTTCAATTGTATAATTTGAAAATCTAAAATAATAACTAATTTTCAAATTATAGGGGGTGAAAAGTGGCTATTGGTGATTTTTATTCCGTTCTAGGACAACTCAGTTTTGTTGGGCCTATAGCTTGAAAAGGTAGCGAAGGAAAAGGAGATTTTCTAGGAAATAATTGATTGCATGTTATATTGATTCCCTTTTTAAATGTATAATATGCTTGAGAAAATATTTATTATTAATTTTATTATTTTATTATCTTTAACAAGCTTCTCCATGCACGAGTCTCATTCATTTTGATAGGTCAAACACGTTAAAATTCTATCTTGATGAAGGGTGGTAGTAAAATTTTAATCCATAATCGAGGCCTGCTCTAATAAATACTATTATGTTAACTGTTAAGTTGTGTGACTATACTTCATATAAGTTTAAATCGTTAGATAGAGTACAATTTTATTTACTTATGTGCTGCTTGCTATTTATAGAATTACACTGGATATATTGTTATTGTATTTGCTGCTCTTGATCGAGCTAATTGGCTAAACAATCAAGATTTATATATGCATGGATGCACTATATATTATTATGCCAAAAATGTTGATTTTGACTATGATAACACAACAATGTAGCAGTGTTCTTCGGTCGGTACGGTACGGTATTTAGACATTTCGGTTCGGTATTTTCGATATTCTGTTTAGTAAAATGCTATACCAATACCGTACCTAATTAAATTCGGTATGGTTCGATTTTTCTCCTTTCGGTTTCGGTTTCGGTTTATTCGGTTCCGTAACTTCGGTTTATTCGGTTTGAATACTAACTAGTGCATAGAGTCATAGACGGTAATATTCTTAATTGATGAACTTAGAGAATAAAGGAAAGTAAAAATTTATATTTCTTATATTTATGTTATAATTAATAAAATGTATATTGTGTAATATAATATATATTTCGGTACGTTATCGGTATTTTATTTTAAAATATCAAATACCATATCTAATACTATTATTTTTTAAACACAAACTAAATATCATATCGAATACTAAAATATCAAATACCAAATACCAAAATTTTCGATTTTCATATGATAATTCGATATTTACCAAATTATACACGACCCTACGTCAATGCAATGATGGAGAACGTGAAAGAAATGGACAAGTGAGGAATGATTATATTTGAGATGTTGGCACATGGATTAGGCCTTGAAAATGACTTCTTCAGTAAAAACTTTGAAGAAAAGGAGGCTACATATTTTAGGATAAGCAGATATCCTCCCTGTCCTCTCCTAGAAAAGATAGGGGGTGTAAAATTTCCTTGCTATTCACAGTTTTAATGGGTCCCTCAGAAAAAAATATTTACACAAATATTTGACCGAATTTATTATTAACTTTTTCAATCAATATATATATTAATTATATACGATTATATACATATTATTCATGAATTATATATATTTTATACGTTCGTCGGTTACTTTTAATTTAAGCGATTAAGTAACATGGCTATTTAGATTAATTCTTCAAAAAACAAAACTCAGCTCTTAAATTATTTGCAATGGTAATATATATAATTGTATTTTTAACTTTATTTATTAAATCCCAAGTTTCAAGCTCAAATCTTCAATTACATGATATGCTCAAACAACCATGAAATACAAAGTACTATAAATTATCGACTTTCAATTTTTTTCTTAAGCATTGACTAAGTTGGATTATTTCATCTCAAAAATTAATTATTTTTTCAGTAAATTAATTATCTTAATTACTGTCTGCAGGGACAGATTTAGGGGGGCGGAAGGGGGTTCACCCGAAACCCCTTCGTCGAAAAATTACACCGATATATAAACAAAATCCGTCTTGTGCCTCTGTATATATTATACTTTGAAACCATTTAACACATCCTAATTGAAAGCATAACTCAATGGTATTAGGGAGTCACTAGTTCAATACCTTCTGGTCACAATCTCTTTTAATTTTTTAATTTTTACTTTTTTGAACCCCTTAGTAAAAATTCTACTTCCGTCACTGACCGTCTGTGTTCAGCGTTGAAATTTTATATAAGCACTCTATAGTTGAAATTTTAGTTTTCTTTTTTTTTTCCCTTCATTTTCTTTATGTTTTTCGTTTTCAAGTTTTCATACCGTAATGGGATCAATGAGCACCATAGAGACGATGTCCCTAAAATTATTTTTGGAGACGATTTAAGGGCCAGTTGCTTGATCGTCTAAAGTAAAATATTTGTACTCCTTATGTTTTAATTTATGTGTTTTAACTTCATTTTTAGTTCTAAAATTCTTATTTTACACTTAATGACATTCTCTCATAAGAATGCCATGAATATTAAAGACCACAAATTTAAAGAATAATTTTAGCGCATTATACGCATTTTTATTTTAAACACACAGATTCAAAAATCTATCTTACTATCTTAATATCCATTCAAATTAAGGCACATAAAATAATCGAGCACACTATTCAAATTAACACAAATAAAATAATCGAGCATAGTATATCAATGTATCCTTATCCTGTTATCCATATCAAGAAACTTAGGAAAAATACATAAGTAGCTATCTACACTTGTCCCGAAATCTTAATTATCTATTTCTGTTATATTAAAAGCAAAAAATCTCGTAGTGAAATATCATTCGCCTTTTTAAATTATTAAAAATAGATTTTACATTGATCAAAATTATAAGTTAATTATTTTTCTAATATTTAGGAATTAGAAGTCAACTTAAATTTTTTTTATTGTTAAATCTTCCTTTATTTAAACTATATAGGAAATCCTAATATGTAGGATTACTAATCCCACTCCAATTAAAGTTTTCAAATGTATGTATTTGGTTACGTTATCACTCGATGTAGTCTCGATTTTGACATTCACTTGAACATATTCGATTGATTTAAATTTTTACACTCTAATAAATTGACTAAAGAAATAATTAAATTTTAGAATGTATTATAATAAAATGTTGATAGATTATTATACCTTTCAAAAATAAATTGTATATAAAGAAAATCGTAAAACATAATAATTATATTGGATGAAAATATAGTTATAATTAAACATTATTATAGTTACCATTAAAAATAAAAATTTTAAAATTAGCTAATATTAAAATTTTGAATCAACAAAAAATATTTTCCTTAATATTGAGAACAATAATTAAGTCTTTGAATCAACTAACTACTTTCCTAAGATATTCTCACAAAGTCCTTAGAAATTAGAAACGCATATGCACATGTGTAAAGGGCAAGATTTCGAGCTAGCTAAATATAAATAATATTAATTATTTTCAGGAACTTATAGCTAAAGATTTCTTCTCCTCTTTGTCATCTGCCCGAGCGACTTAATTCCAAGCATTATTATATAATTCATAACATGTCATTATACCTTCGTAGTCTGTAGAATTACCTGGCATGCAAAAAGTGTAATTTTAACATCGTTAGAGCGTTTTAAAGTATTTAAAACTAACCGAAATTTTCAGAAATACTACGGTTGGTAAGGAAAATATTTTTTAGTTTCCATATTTGGTTCATCAAAATATTTTGGAAAAAGGAAACATGATCCTTAAAAATCAAAAAATGGCTTTCTTGATGAAAGTAGGGAAATCAAATTAAATTTCATAAATAGTATTTTTTTGGAATACTGATTGTCTTCTTCCTATCACCAATACTCTAATCCCATTACTAGGGATGTCAATGGATATTTAAAAACCGACCAAACCGACCAAACCGTACCGTACCGAATCAATTTTTAGGTTTCTTTTAATAAAACCGTAGGTTTTTATATAAACCTATAATTGTATCAATAATTAGGGTAGATTTTTATTTTACGAAAATAAATCGAAAAAATACCGAACCGTACCGAATAAATTTACATGTTAACAATATATTTATATATTAAATTTAAAAATAATAGTGCATTAAACTTTTTCTAACGGTTACAAGCCAAAAAGTACTTAAACTCAAAATCTTAATTCTCAAACTATTATGCTACTCCAGTTGAAACTAAATTATTTTTAGCATATTCACTAGCAAGACACAAGGTATTCTAGCATTTATGAGTAGCAAATTATAATGTATTGAATATGTTTCCTTTTGTCATGACTCAAAATCAACCGTCGTGCTGGCGCCTATCATGGAACTAGGCCAGTCTCGACTCAACAACCCAACACCAACAATAATAAGCTTGAAAACGTTAACGGAAGCATTTAAGATTAAAGAAAAACTGTTTAAAACATATAAAAATCCCAAACTGATACAATCCAGTCCAAAACTAGGGTGTCACTGAGTACATGAGTGTCTAGATCAGAAATACAGTCTACTACAATGACTAGAGATATAAATTGAAAGTATGACAAAGATAAAGAAGGGGAGTCAAGGCCCGCGAATGCCGTGAAACTACCTTGATAGTCTCCAAAACTCTAGGATCCTCAATCAACAACTGCCGCTACATCCGGTATCGCCTGGATCTGCATACGAGGTGCATGGAGTAACGTGAGTACAGCAACTCAGTAAATAACAAGGCCAAACTTTGGACAGAAAGGTAGTGACGAACTAACTGGTACAGATAAAATATAGATAACTGAACAAAAACGTAGGCATGCTTTCAAATTAAATAGGCAATTCAAATAGTAAAGTGAAGCAGATCTGAACAGTGTAAAGAATATAACTCTGCTATCTCTACATGCCAATGCACATGCTGTATGTGATGCACCATGCTGTCAGCCTCATGTGCTCACACTCTCGAATGCTCAACCACTCGATATTGTATATGGCCCATACGGCTCAGGGAAGATCCATCCCAGAACATATAACTGACTATAAGTCACCCAGTACCGAGAAAGGCCAATCCAGTCCTGTGGAGAAGATCCATCTCCAGGTATCAAGTACTTCGGACAAGATCCATGTCCAGGGAAGATCCATTCCTCAGTAATATCAACCGCGCTCACTTGGGGTGTATTACCGACTTCGGAGGGGCTCATACAGCCCAAGCGCTATCATAATTATCAATATAACCACTGCAACGTGTAGCCCGATCCCATAACTGTCACTCATAACCAGACACTCGGCCTCACTCAGTCATCAACCTCTTCAGCCTCACCACGGGACCACAATGTCATGAAAACCACCCGGAACAATAATATGATGAATCAATAAATAAATGAGACCGAGGTATGATATAAAAATGTATGATCATGACTGAGTATGGAATAGTAAATGAAACTAGTGAGATGACAGCAAGAAACGACCGCTAAGGGTCCAAACAATACCGGCACAAAGCTTAAACAGGATAGAGTCACTAAACGGTGCCATGGAATCACCCAGGTCACAATTCTCACAGTGCACGCCCGTACGCCTGTCACTTGGCATGTGCGTCACCTCAATACTAATCACATAGCATATAATTTGGGGTTTTGAACCCTCAGAACCAAGTTTGAAAGCGTTACTTACCTCAAATCAAGCAAAGTCCTACTCTAGTATGCCCTTGCCTCTCAATTCGGCCTCCAAACGTCCCGAATCTTGCCACAAGTAATACAATACGATCAATATGGGCTAAAGGAATCGATTCCACAAGAAAAATACCAAATTATAGCCAAAATCTGAAATCGACTCAAACCCGCCCCCCGTGCCCACGTCTCGAAATCCAACAAAAGTCACAAAACCCGAAAGCCCATTCACTCATAAGTCTAACCATATGAAATTCATCAAAACCGACATCATTTGGTCCTCCAAATCCTCAAATTACACTCTCCAAAATCCCAAGCCCTAACCCCTTATTTCACTTCAAAATCCTACTAATTAAATGATGAACAAAGCCATAGATTCACGAAATTTATACCATTTTGGGTTAGAATCACTTACCCCAACGTTGCTCCTTGAAAACCTTAAAAACAATTGCCTCTCTCCCGAGCTTCTCAGGTCCAAAATTTAAAATGAAAGACAATCCTCGAGCTGGAGCTTTTCTGCCCAGCAATATCGCACCTGCGGCCCCTTTTTCCGCTTCTGCGATGCCACACCTGCGGAATTTCCATCGCAGATGCGAAACTCACTCAAGATCTCAGGTTCCGCATCTGCGGCCAACCTTTCGCTCCTGCGCATAATTCTCTGCATCTGCGAAGCCAGTCTTTTTCCTCCATTCTGCATCTGCACCCCAGGTATCGCACCTGCGGGCTCGCAGATGCGATAGCTTTCTCGCACATGTGCTTCCACCCCACCTTAGCCTTTCCCGCACCTGCGACTTCTCCAAGCTCTTCTGCGCCCTCGCACATGCGGCTCCCCCTCCGCAGGTGCGAAAATACCAGTAGCAGCAGCTTCAACTGCATTTTTCCAACTTCAAACAATCAGTTAACCACCCGGAATCACCCCGAGCCCCTCGGGACCTCAACCAACCATACCAACAAGTCATATATCAACATATAAACTTAGTCGAGCCTTCGAATCACTCAAAACAACATCAAAACACCAAATTACCCTCGGATTCAAGCCTAAGAACTTCTAAACTTCCAAATTTCACAAACGACGTCGAAACCTACCAAACCACGTCCGAATAACCTCAAATTTTACACACACATCACAAATGACTCCACGAACCTACTCCAACTTTTGGAAATCCATTCCGACTATGATATCAAATTTTCCACTGCCGACCAAAATCGCCAAATTTCCAATTTTCGCCAATTTAAGCCTAATTCTACTACGGACCTCCAAATCGCATTCTGGACGCGCTCCTATGTCCAAAATCACCTAACGGAGCTAACGGAACCATAAAAATTCCAATCCAAGATTGTTTACACATAAGTCAATATCCAGTTGACTTTTCCAACTTAAGCTTCTACTTAAGAGACTAATGTCTCAATTTACTCCAAAACCACTCCGGACCCGAACCAACTAACCCGATATAACATAATATAGATGAAAAGCACAAAAGGAAGCAGAAATGGGGGAAAACGGGGCTATAACTCTTGAAATGACCGTCTGGGTCGTTACACCTCCCCCTCTTAAACAAGCGTTCGTCCTCTAACGTGCCAAGAGTTGTTTCTAAGCCACCAAATTACTATTTCATCTAACCACGCACGTACCTGGGGGTGATCCCAAGTCACCTTATCCCATATAGGTCTGATAATACCACATACTAAAATTTCTTAATTCTACCTAGCCCACAAGACTTAGAATCCAATTTCCAATATCCGAGATTTCTTATAAGGTCGGAATCCCGCAACCTACACACTATATAAGTCTGAACAAGCTGTACCAAAAGCCGTAACCATAACTCAAATTCTCAAAACTTCAAATACCACATAGCTCAAATGCTCGAAGCAATGATTTCTAATCACTGTAGCTGCTCGAAACAACCCCATGCCGGTAATAAACTTCATATCAAACAAGACTCCATTCTAAAACATTTGTACACCACCGATGATGAAAGAAATGTGCAGAGACTCGTAACCATTCACCAGATCTACCAGTCGTGGAGCTCCCTCCCCTTCAACAAGAACCATAGCAAATTCCTAAGCCGACTTTCGATATTATCCTTCCAAATATGCCACAATCAAATCTGATAGCACCCCTCCTAGATCCGACTACTTCATCTTATCAAATACCAGCTACTCTACTGCCATGCCACACCAATACTATCTAAAGCCACAACCCGTGTAATCCGCGCACCAATAAAGCGACCCTCCAAATGTACTCAATCACGAAAATGACTCAAACAAGAGAATCGTCACGTAAGCCCGATGGGTACCACCCCAACGAAATGCTAAGAACCCATCACACACTGTAGAACCATAATACACGAATCTAACACAAGGATCATATCTTAACATAACTCTGTCGTAATATGCGACCCCATCCAAACAGCAATCCACATGAAATACCTCAGCCACCATGCTCAAAATCAATAACCACGCGCAGTCTGGCACCAAGTACTTGAAGTGCATTACCATAACCATGGAGAAGCTAATGACACAATGCCACACAAACCCGAAAGAACATAACCAATGTGCAACCACTCATGCATCACCCAAACACCCATCTCGCGCAAATTTCCGCTACAAGGCCCCAATAGAACTACACCAGGGGTGCATATAACCAACGAATCACAACCCCTCATAGCATAGAAGAGTAACTCACCGAACATATCAAAACATGAATAAGCTCAACAGTAATCGAATGACACATCCCTCGACAATAGCAGTGTGGAGCCAACAAGTCCGACTCGGTGTAGAATACACATCCTAATTGGGCCTACCAATGGGCCCCCAAATCAACTCCGGGCACCCCCACACGGATAAATAACCCTCTGAAAGCCTGCAATGACTGAATCATAACACATACTATCGTCTAGCTAGCTTCGGCCATAACTTTACAGTCCACAACCCTGGAAACAACCTGCTCTTGAGAAATCCAGTCTCCAAATCTATATAACACACGAATCCTATATCTGATCCCAACTCCACTGCCAGAATGTCTAACATATCTCTCATTCACGATCATCCACGAAGAATACTCCTAAAATTCTTCTGTTCCACATAGCAAAAGCGAATATCAGCAGTCGATCAACCAGAAGAGTATCGCAATACCAATGAACATTCGTAAATCAAAACACAATGCCCCTTTCAACTGCGCACCCCTCTCAGGAATTACCGAGAAACTATAACCTTTATCTAAGTATACAACACTGACCATTCTGTCCAGAATTCATGAACTTCCCTTCAAGAATACACCGCCACCTTGTACATGTAAATCTTAATCCTGCACAACACACCACATCTATCATGCCATCACCATAATGATCTAGCCTACTACCTAGTTGTCCTATTTACTTCGAGTTTCTTCTGAATTAAACTCAATTTGATACTTCTCCTTGTCAGAACTCCACAATCCTTATCCAAAGATCTCTACAAGACACCCTAACATAACACCACACCACCATAAGACTCGTAAGCCATTGTACTCTCCTCATGTACCTCCATAAATACCGCAACTATAATGCTCACTCTGAAAATACCTTATGTGAACTTCAAAATTCTTCTTCTTACCTTTCTTATACTAAAATATAGAATCCATAATCATACAAAATTACCGTAAATCTCGGCACCTCATTAGCACAACAACGCTCGAAGGGGTAACCCTGTCTTAACACCACCGATCAAATTCACACTCCGTGCGCACTACATCCTTCAATATAACAATTTAATTATTTCATGATTTTTTTTCATAAAGTGCAATATAACCCGCATTCAAGAAATCTTCTTACTCAAGTCATCCCGACATCAACCTCTGCAAGTCATGACCAATCAACAAGTATGCCTCAGCCTAAAAACTAATGCCGTACAAAATCGTGCAATCAAATCATAGATAGCAGTCTCCCCCACTTGGCTCAAAGCCATATAACAAAACCTCTTATAACTCACCATACCCAAGATAACATCTAAATTGACCATACTAAGCAATAAAAGATCTACTCTAGTCTCCAGACTCCCAATAGTCACCACACATGACCGGTACACACGATCCTCAATGACAGTATCGCCGCCGGCGTAGACATATGAACAGGTGAACTGGAGACTCACGGGGCATATTCAGATAACGAGCAAAATACGAGGACACACATGAATAAGTGGGACCAAGGTTATATAATACAGAGGCATCTCTATGGCAAACTAAGACAATACCTATAATCACAGCATCCGATGCAATGGCATCTGGCCTGGCAGGGAGTGCGTAGAAGCGGACCTGACTGCCACTTGATCGGCCTCCCCCTCTAGGGCGACCCCTAGCTGGCTGAGCCCCACCCCGATCTGGCTGGGCGAGTGGTGAAGTAACTGGTGCCGAAGTCAAAGGCTAACTCCTCTGCTGAGATGAACCTCCTGAAAGGCGGGGACAATGCCTCTTGATATGATCTAACTCTCCGCACTCAAAGAAACCTCTCTCTAAAAATGGCGGTGGGGACTGAAGGGAACCCCGAGCATGGGCATAACCGCTAGAAGGTCCTGATACAGATGAACCCCGAGCCTATGGTACATGAGACGAACTCTGAGCTGGTAGCGCACCGAATGATGTCTGGCCCTGCTGATAACCATGGAGGCCATGACCGGATGATGCACCCTGGTGCACTGGGCGAGCCGTCTGAGCATGCCTGAAAGGACGACCTCTATCGTGCTGTAACTAGCCCTCAAAAGGAGCACCACTAAATCCTCCCTGTCCACGAGGCCTCTTGGCCTCCCTCTCAACCCTCTCCTTACTGCGAACCATCTCAATCTGACGAGCGATGTCGACAACCTCATCAAAAGTAGCACCAGACACTCTCTCTCTGGTCATAAGCAATCGCAGCTTATAAGTGAGACCATCTACAAATCTCATGATCCTCTCCCTGTCTGTGGGAACCAACTAGATAGCATGACGGGCCAACTCCGAGAATCGCATCTCATACTGTGTCACAAACATATCACACTGACGAAGCTGCTTGAACTACCTGCGCAGCTCCTATCTGCGGGACTGAGGCACGAACTTCTCCAAAAAGACCACGGACAACTGCTTCCAAGTAAGGGGTGCTGTGCCAACAGGCCTACGCCTCTCGTAAGTCTCCCACCATCTGAGTGTAGCCCCAGAAATCTGAAAGGTAGTGAATGAGACCCCACAAGTCTCCATAATACCAGTTATACGGAGTATCCTCTGACACTTGTCCAAGAAGTCCTAGGCATCCGCTCTCTCTGTGCCACTGAAAGGTGGAGGCTGGAGTCTCCCAAACATCTCCAATCTACGCTGATCATCCTCATGCATAGCAGGAACCACATAATCCTGGGCAGCTGCAACCGGCTGGGCTGGTGGTACCTGTGGTGTCTGGAATCCCTGTACCACTTGCTCTGGTGTGCGGGCAGCGGGAGTCTGAGCACCTCCCCCGGCCTGAAAAGTGGTTGTTGCGGCCGGAACAGAGACCGCCTGAGCAAGACTGGTACACGCGGTCAGAATCTGAGCTAAGGCCTCCTGAAGGCCTAGAATCACAATAGGCAAAGGTGGTGCCTGAGCTGGTGCATCAACAACCGGAATCTGGTCCTTATCTGGGGAAACTAGTGGATCTGCAGGTACTTCCCCAGCTGCTGTGCGGGCTACACCTCTGCCCCTACCACGGCCTCGACCGTGCCCTTGGCCTATCGCGGCCCTGGCTGGTGGTACTAGTGGCTGTCCATCCTGCCTGGTAGTACGAGTCCTCACCATCTGTGAGAGAATGAAACAACAGACGTTTGGTTAATAGAATCAACAGATTCGCACGATGAGAGTTCAAGAATGTGGAGTTTTCCTAAGGGTTCTGTAGCCTCTCGAAGATAAGTATAGACGTCTCCGTACCGATCCGCAAGACTCTACTAAACCCGCTCATGACTCGTAAGACCTATGTAACCTATAATCTGATACCAACTGTCACGACCCAAAATCAACCGTCGTGATGGCGCATATCGTGGAACTAGGCCAGCCTCGACTGAACAACCCAACACCAACAACAATAAGTTTGAAAACGTTAATGGAAGAATTTAACATTAAAGAAAAACTGTTTAAAACATATGAAAATCCCAAAGTGATACAATCCAGTCCAAAACTAGGGTGTCACTGAGTACATGAGCGTCTAGATCAGAAATACAATTTACTACAGTGTCTAGAGATATAAACTGAAAGTACGACAAAGATAAATAAGGAGTGTCAAGGCCCGCGAATACTGTGCAGGTACCTTGATAGTCTCTACAACTTAGGATCCTCAATCAGCAACTGCCGCTATGACCGGTATCGCCTGGATATGTACACGAGGTACAGGGAGTAACGTGAGTACAATAACTCAGTAAATAACAAGTCCAAACTTTGTACAGAAAGGTAGTGACGAACTAACCGGTACAGATAAAATAGAGATAACTGAACAGAAACGTAGGCATGGTTTCAAATTAAATAGGCAACTCAAACAGTAAAGTGAAGCAGATCCGAACAGTGTAAAGACTATAACTCTGCTATCTCTACATGCCAATGCACATGCTGTATGTGATGTACCATGCTGTCAGCCTCATGTGCTCGCACTCTCAAATGCTCAACCACTCGGTACTGTATATGGCACATACGGCCCAGGGAAGATCCATCCCAGAACATATAACTGACTATAAGTCATCCAGTACCGAGCAAGGCCAATCCAGCCCTGTGAAGAAGATCCATCTCCAGGTATCAAGTACTTCGGACAAGATCCATGTCCAGGGAAGATACATTCCTCAATAATATCAACCGCGCTCACTGGGGTGTGTTACAGACTCCGGAGGGGCTCCTACAACTCAAGCGCTATCATAATCATCAATATAACCACTGCGGCATGTAGCCAGATCCCATAACCATCACTCATAACTAGGCACGCGGCCTCACTCAGTCATCAACCTCTCCAGTCTCACCACGGGCCCACAATGTCATGAAAACCACCCGAAACAATAATATGATGAATCCATAAATAAATGAGACCGACGTATGATATAAAAATGTATGATCATGACTGAGTATGAAATAATAATTAAACCAGTAAGATGACAGCAAGAAACGACCGCTAAGGGTCCAAACAATACCGGCACAAAGCTTAAACATGATATCTAGCATGATTTATAGCTCAACTACTTTATCACGTGATGAAAACATGGATATCAACAGGATAGAGTCATAAACGGTGCCATGGAATCACCCAGGTCACAATTCTCACGGTGCACGCCCGCACACCCGTCACTTGGCATGTGCGTCACCTCAATACTAATCACATATCATATAATTTGGGGTTTTGAACGCTCAGAACCAAGTTTGAAAGCGTTACTTACCTCAAATCAAGCAAAGTCCTACTCTAGAATGCCCTTGCCTCTCAATTCGGCCTCCGAACGTCCTGAATCTAGCCACAAGTAATACAATACGATCAATATGGGCTAAAGGAATCGATTCCGCAAGAAAAATACTAAATTATAGCCAAAATCTGAAATCGACTCAAACCCGGCCCCCGTGCCCACGTCTCGAAATTCGATAAAAATCATAAAACCCGAAAGCCCGTTCACTCACAAGTCTAACCATACAAAATTTATCAAAATCTGACATTATTTGGTCCTTCTAATCCTCAAATTACACTCTCCAAAATCCAAAGCCCTAACCCCTTATTTCACTTCAAAATCCTACTAATTAAATGATGAACAAAGCCATAGATTCACGAAATTTATACTATTATGGGTTAGAATCACTTACCCCAATGTTGCTCCTTGAAAACCTTCAAAAAGTCGCCTCTCTCCCGAGCTTCTCAAGTTCAAAATTGAAAATGAAAGACAAAAACCTCTAGCTGGAGCTTATCTGCCCAGCAATATCGCACCTGCGGCCCTTTTTTCGGCTTCTGAGACGCCGCACCTGCGAAATTTCCATCGCAGGTGTGGAACTCACTAAAGATCCCAGGTTTCGCATCTGCGGCCAACCTTTTACACCTGCGCACAATTCTCCGCATCTGCGAAGCCAGTCTTTTTCCTCCCTTCCGCATCTGTGCCCCTGGTCTCGCACCTGCGGGCTCACAGATGTGGTAGCTTTCTCGCACTTGCGCTTCCAACCCAACTTAGCCTTTCCCGCACTTTCGACTTCTCCAAGCGATTCTGCACCCTCGCACCTGCGGCTCCCCCTCCGCAGGTGCGGAAATACCATTAGCAGCATCTTCAGCTGCATTTTTCCAACTTCAAACAATTCGTTAATCACCCGGAATCACCCCGAGCCCCTCGGGACCTCAATCAACCATACCAAAAAGACATATATCAATATACAAACTTAGTCGAGCCTTCGAACCCTCAAAACAACATCAAAACACCAAATTACCCTCGGATTCAAGCCTAAGAGCTTCTAAACTTCCAATTCCACAAACAACGCCGAAACCTACCAAACCATGTCCGAATAACCTCAAATTTTACACACACGTCACAAATGACACCACGAACTTATTCTAACTTTCGGAAATCCATTCCGACCCCGATATCAAATTTTTCACTGCCGACCAAAATCGCCAAATTTCCAACTTTCGCCAATTCAAGCCTAATTCTACTACGGACCTCCAAATTGCATTCCGAACGCGCTGCTATGTCCAAAATCACCTAACGGAACCATAAAAATTTCAGTCCGAGATCGTTTATACATAAGTCAATATCCGGTTGACTTTTACAACTTAAGCTTCTACTTAAGAGACTAAGTGTCTCAATTTATTCCGAAACTACTCCAGACCCGAACCAACTAACCCGGTATAACATAATATAGCTGAAAAGCACAAAAAGGAGCAGAAATGGGAAAAACGGGGCTATAACTCTCGAAACGACCGGCCGGGTCGTTACACCTTTTCTATCATTTGGATTCATCTTTTTAAATATTTAATCTTCTATAGATTTTATTCTTTGGTCCCAACTTGGTTAATATCTTTCTACTCGTGTGATTTACATTTTCGGTGTCTTTGCTTAGTTTCTTTTACACTGTTTTCATGTTTTCTTAATGCATAACTATTTAAATAATAAAAATATCTAGAGAGATTTGCTAAGCCCTATAAAAGTACGTATGTTATTGCATTCTACTTTTACTAGTAGCTTTTATATTACATTTAAAAAAAATACCAAAAATTAACCGAACCGTACCGATACCGAAGAGAAACCGACATAATTGGGACAATTTCCAAAAGTCTAATTTTGGATATACATCATAGAATAATCGAAATATTGGTATGATACAAATTTTATAAAATAACCGGCCGAACCGAACAATTAACACCCCTACCCACTACCCCGCGCACTGCGTCACCCCAGCCCCACCCCAAAGGAAATCTTATCTACAAAGGAAACTTGTCGCTAAAGAACAATAATAGGAGTATTGAAAAAGAAAGCCTGAATTGGAAAATGAATGGTTTACGTTTTATAATATATTTACATTTACAATATTAGGAAAAGATCACGTCCTACACTATTCTTGCGATACTCTTTTTTAATGAAAAGGAATGATTTGATCAATTAGTTTCATATGTTGGTATATATATGAGTTTTTCTTTTCTTAAAAGATATCTTTTATGCTAGATTACGTCCAGAAATTCGAGCTTATGTACATATTGCTTCCTCTGACAATATGTTTCTTTAAACTGTTTAAAAAAGAATGATAACTTTTTAAATTTAGTAGCGATTTAATTTTATCCTTAATGAGACCCGATTTGTTATTTTAAGAATTTACGCCCCGTTCAGTGACTTAAGGTTTCGAGTAGCCTCGCAATATGTATTATGACCCGCGTGTGTGGTCGAGTTTGATTTACGGATGATTCGGAGTGATTTGGGACACTTAGTCCCTAAGACGGAAGCATACGTCTTAGAATTTTGACCGTAGTCAGAACTGTATGCAGACGACTCCGGAATAGAGTTTCGATTGGTCTGTTAGCTCCGTTGGGTGATTTTGGACTTAGGAGCATGTCCGGAGTGTGAATCTGAGGTCTATAGCCAATTTAGGCTTGAAATGGCGAAAGTCGAATTTTTGGAGAATTGGACCGGAAGTGGGCTTTTTAATATCGGGGTCGGAATGCGATTGCGAGAGTTGAAACAGCTCCGTTATGTTATTTGGGACTTGCCTGCAAAATTTGACGTCATTCCGGGTTGGTTTGATAGGTTTCGGCACGAATTTTAGAAGTTGGAAGTTTTTGAAATTCATAAGTTCGATTTGTGATGCGATTTGTATTTTTGGCATAATTTGATATGATTTGAAACCTCGAGCGAGTCCGTGATATGTTATGGGACTGGTTGGTATGATTGGACGGGGTCTCGAGGGGCTCGGGTGTGTTTCGGACCAAATTGAAGCTGTTTTGACTGCTGTTGCTGAAGTCTGGTTTCCTTCTTCGCGAACGCGAAGGGAGTCCCGCGAACGCGAAGAGGAATTTGAGGGGCTGATGATTTGTCCTTCGCGAACGTGAAGCGTGGAACGCGAACGCGAAGGAGTTGGTCAGCTGGTCATCGCGAAGCGACGAGGGGTTCGCGAATGCGAAGAGAAAATGATGGGGCAAAAACAATTGGCCTTCGCAAACACGACGAAGAGGTTGCAAACGCGATGAAGGATCTGAGGCAGTTGGGTTTTGGCCTTCGCGAACGCGAGCCAATGGTCACGAATGCTAAAAAGGCCTATCTGGACAGAATTAAAAGTCCCAAAAACCGAGGTTTGAGTTCATAACTCAAAATCAAAGTTGGAGCTCGATAAAAGACGATTTTTGGAGAGATTCTTGCATGGGTGTTTGGGGTAAGTGATTCTTATCCAATTTTAATTAATTTTCATGATTATGTCTTTGAATCCATCGTTTAATTCAGATTTAATTGAGGAAAAATCAAGATTTTTGTAAAATCTTCCAAAAACGAAAATTTAAGATTTAAAAGTCGAGTTGTTATTGGAATTCGATAAAATTGGTATAGTTGAACTCGTATCAGAATGGATGTTCGGATTTCATGAAAATTATATCGGATTCCGAGAGGCGAGTCCCGCGTTGACTTTTGTTGACTTTTTGGAATAAATTTTTAAGTCGACGTATTATTATCCGGAATTATTTTCGATGAGTTTTAATGAAGTTATATAATTAATTTGGATAGATTTGAGTTGTCACTAGGCCAATTCAAGCAAGAAGACGATTTTGGAACATCGACATAACTTCAAAGAGGTAAGTGTCTTGCTTAACCTCGAGTGAGGGAAATTCTCCTTAGGCATTGAGTCTTATGTGCAACTTGGGTAATTGAAAACCATGTACGTGAGGTGACGAGTACGTACTTGGTTTATATGTGCAAATTTTATTGAGTTAAAAGTCTTGAGCATATTGTGGAGTAAATTGGATAACTGTTGGCATGTATTTAATCATCTACTTGTCGTGCCTAAACCCTTATTGTTGACTCTGTTGTTATATGACAATGTGATGTGATTGTTATTTGATTATTTATAAAATTTCGTGAATTTGCTAGTTTGATAATTATTGTAATTTTATTTTATTTTGTATTTTTTCCTCTGTAAATAATTAATTAAACGAGCTTAAAAAGAGGTGTTTATATAATTATTAAAAATTTGATCTTTTATGAAGACTTTGCTTTATGTTGAGTAATTTCTATCTTTATTGATTGTTTATGGGTGTTGTACACATTGTGTGGTGCATTTGGCTATTTGCTGTGAAATTAATTGACTTGGTTGTAGATTTGAAATTTGGTTGTGGTCATTGGGCAAATTATGATATGAATTGATTTTTGTTATGTTGTTGTGATAATTTTCCATGTAAAATGCTATGTTGTGTGAGTTATTATTTTGGGAAGATAAGGGAGGCATTTCACCGTTGATAATATGTGGTTATAAGGGTAGCATTTCACTATTGTATTTGTTGGCTATTGATATTGTCTGGGCTGATCGATAAGGGTGGCTAAAGGAGCAATAAGGGTGGCAATAGGAGCGATAAGGGTGGCTATTGATATTGTCTGGGCGGAGCGATAAGGGTGGCTATAGGAGCGATAAAGGTGGCAATAGGAGCGATAAGGGTGGCTATTGTCAGGGACGATATGTGATGATGTGGGGTTGTGGTGTTGACAATTTTCATGTGATATTGTGGTTTTTCTTGTGTTTATTTTTTTATACCTTGTGTAACTTGTCTTGTTGTTAGTAAATTGATAATAATCTGATTTATGTTGAAATTGGAAGCCTGTGACTATTGCCAGGCTGTTTATAAAATAAAATATGGACACGAGGTGCCGTGAATTGTGATATGAAATGGGGATATTGGCATGTGAATTGTCCATGCAGTTGTGATATAAAATGTGGGCACGAGGTGCTGTGATAAAATGATAATGATATTAGGCACGTGAATTATCCGTGCAGTTGTGATATGAAATGAGGGCACGAGGTGCCGGGCAAATATGATGATTTAATTATGGGCACGAGGTGCCGTGGAAATATGAAAATGGGCTGAGACCCGTATTTTGATGATTTTGAAATGAGGTGTCACGTGGTGACTTTTTAATTGAAAGAATTATATTCAAAATATTTATTTGGAAGGATTTTTACTTAGAAAATATTATATAAAAGAATTATATTTTGAAAGATATTTATTTGAGTAAATTGTATTTGAAAAGATTTATTGAAAGAATTATATCTGAAAAATAATTATTTGAGAAAATTATATTTGAAAGAAAGTTATCTAGAAGAACTATGTGAAAGACATTTATTTGAAGGGCTTGATTTAATTAGGTGTAATTGTATTTATTAATTGTTGAGTGATATTAATGGTATTCTTGTTGTCTGTTGTGCATATCACTGGTTGTTTTATCCTGCCTTTATTATTATTATTATTATTATTATTATTATTATTATTATTATTATTATTATTATTATTATTATTATTATTATTATTATTATTATTATTATTATTATTATTATTATTATTATTATTATTTATTTTCTATTATTTTGTATATTATATTGCACAGGTTATTAGACTAGTGAGTTTCTTGACTGTACCTCGTCTCTACTCTATTGAGGTTAGTCTTGATACTTACTGGGCACCGCTGTAGTGTGCTCACTCTACACTTCTGCACATTTTTGTGCAGAGCCAGGTATTGAAGATATCAGACTTGAGCAGAGTTAAAGCGCGATCATAAGGATTCAAGGTAGAGCTGCTTGGCCGTCGCAGCCCTTGGAGTCTTTTCATTTCATTATACTATTAATTTGTAATCAAACAGTATTGTATATTCGGTCCTCGTGATCATTCCATGTATTCAGTTAGAGTTCGTGACTCAGTACTACCCGTCTTGGGAGGTTGTGTATTGTAATTATTTCCACTGTTAAATTGTAATTCAAAAATAAAATAGCTTCAATATGTAATAAAAATCGGCTTACCTAGTCTTAGAGACTATGTTCCATCACGACGCCTGTGGTGGGATTTTGGGTCGTACCAAGTTGGTATCAGAGCTCTAGGTTCATAGGTTCTACGAGTCACGAACGAGTCTAGTAGAGTCTTGCGGATCGGCACAGAGACGTCTGTACTTATTTTCGAGAGGCTACAGAACTGTTAGAAAATTTCCATTTCTTTCATTCTTGTCGTGCGAAATTTGTTGAATTTGGAAATTGGACCTTTTTATCTCCATTCTCTCACAGATGGTGAGGACGCGTGCTACTGAGTTAGCTGAGCAGGCATCCGCACATACTGCTAGGACTGCAAGAGGCCGAGGCCGAGGCCGAGGTAGAGGCCGAGGTAGAGGTCGAGGAAGGGCACGTGCTACGACTAGAGCACCTGTCAGAACAACAGTTGATGAGCCACTAGCGGCTCCAGTTGGGGGACAGGTACCAGAAGCACCTGTTGTTACCCCTGGACTTCAGGAGACTTTGGAACAGTTCCTGAGTATATTTGGTACATTAACTCAGGCGGGATTGATCTCTGTTGCACCAAACATTCCGCAGATTGGGGGAGTAGCTCAGACTCCTACCACGACTCCAGAGCAGCAGGTTCACGTTAGTTAGGTTCCGGGTTTAGTACCGGTACAACTTGTTATTCCGGTTCTGCCTGAGGTCAGGACCGAGGCATCAGAAGAAGAACAAAAGAGACTTGAAAGGTTTAAGAGGTATAGTCCACCAACTTTCAGTGGCACAGCCACAGAGGATGCCCAAGAATTTCTGAAAAATTGTCACCTTATTCTCCGCACCATGGGTATTGTGGAAGTGAGCGGAGTTGCCTTTACTACATTTCAACTGTTAGGCGCGGCATATTGGTGGTGGAAAATCTATGAAGAAGGTAGACCAACCGATGGCACACCACCAACCTGGGCTCAATTTTCAAAAATTTTCTTGAAAGAGTTTGTTCCCCAGACTCTCAGAGATGCGTGGGGCACAGAGTTTGAACGGTTGTATCAGGGCACTATGACAGTGTCAGAATATGCTATCAGGTTCAGTGAGTTAGCCCGTCATGCACCTGTATTAGTTCCTACAATCAGAGAACGAGTCCGAAGATTCATTGAGGGGCTCGATTATGTTTTTTAAAATATGCATGGCTCGAGAGTTGCAAATTGATGCTCCATTTCAACAAGTAGTGGAGATTGCAAGGAAGATTGAGGGTGTTTTAGGCGAGGAAAGAGAGTCTAAGGAGGCCAAAAGGTTTCGAAGATCTGGAGGGTTCAGTGGATTTTACACTTTATCTAGAACCCATTATAGTGGAAGCTCGAGCAGCTGGTCAGCTCAGTCCGCACACCAGATTACTCGGAGTGCTCCAGTTTATAGTGCACCATCGGCACGAGATTCTTACAGTGGTTATTCTAGTTATCCGGCACAGACTCACTACGAGCAGCCGCGACCTCAGAGGGGTTGTTATGAGTGTGGTGATTCTAGGCATATCATGAGAGATTGTCCCAGACTTGGGAGTGGTGGATTTCATCAGAACACTCCAGCTACAAGCTTTATTCCAGTTGATACTCCACGTGCACAGTCAGCTAGAGGTGGAGGACAGGCGGGTAGTGGGCGCCTAAGAGGTAGAGGCCCGACCCGTTGATTTAATCACTATGATTTGGCTAAGGCCAATATACCAGATGGTGTCGTTACAGGTACGATCCTGATTTTTGTTATAAAAGGATATTTTCCTTAATTTGATTCGGTTTTGAATATTGAGGTAAATCTTCCTATTATGCTCCACTCATGTGTGAGCTTCGTAAATTTGCGACCCACTTATATGTGTATTCCTGTTGGGAGATTTAAAGATGTGAGCCCGTGTCTGTTATTTTATTTCTATACACCATTGAGGGCTATAAGTTCAAAAGTAATTTTTATTATTCATTACAGTGGGTTTAATATGTTTTGGAATAATTGATTCCAATTTTTATGAATTATACGCCCTACCGGTATGAGGGTTCATTATATGTTGTGAAAATTGTTTATGAAATGTATTAAAAATAAAAAATAAAGGAAATTGAAAATTTTAGTTGGCATAATGTGCAACATAATTGTGACTCGGATTTGAGGACGAGATCCTTGCCTTTTTACATAATGTGAACTATTTAAACTGGGCTGCAAGCCGCGATGGAAGTTATATAAGGACGAGGTCCTTGTGGTGAAATGTTTATGAGTTTAAAATTCTCCCTTGTGAAATTTAATTTGTGCAATAATATTAATAGGGAGTCATGCATGTTAGGCTTATTTGATAATGCTTGTATATTTTCTGTTCATCTTCAGCCATTTTCGCGCTATAAATATTGAGTTTTAGCCTATGAGGTGAGTGCCCAGGTGGTGTTAAATGTGACTCATTAATCCGAGTAAGTAATCATGAGGTCTTCATGCCTCACATTCTGTTGTCAGTATTGTGAAAATTCGAAACAAGGTGATGGTTAATATGAGATTAATTGATGATGCTGGAATTAATTATGAACAGCTTTTAAGACTAGAGATGAGGTGATGAGCATACATATGATGTGCTTCATATCCTGATATCATTATGATAATGCAATGTTGCGATTAATGTTATTGATATATACCCTGTGGTATTTTATTGGGTTGTGGATATGTTGTTAGGAGTTCTTCGGGTGTTACTCTGGCATGTGGATAGGCCCAATTACAGGGGAGACTCTGCCGAAATTTCTGAAAAGATTTGCGAGTTAGTAAAATTTGGGGGATTGAGATTTGCAAAGGAAGAGATGAATTACGTTATGTGTTTGAGGGCGAATGATCCTAAGCGGGGAATAATGTAGCACCCCAGAGAAAGTTTTGAATTACTTCAACACTATTGAGAAAATTTATATGTGCATAGGCACGAGTTACTATAGCCAGTTGGGACTAATACTGTGCGTTGTTGTGAGAAATCAGGCATTTTGGAAATGATTGGAGAGTTAGGGACTTTGCTTTAAAGCTTATAAGAATGAAGAAAAGAAATAATCTCAATTGAGATGGTGTTGTCGGACCCGTGTTAAATTGCGGGAATGTAAAATCACTCACAAGTATGTGTGCAAGAATATACTCAGTAATTTAAAGTCCTCAGAAAGATTTTTAGCACGTTCAAGGACGAACATTTGTTTAAGAGGTGGAGAATGTAACTACTCGACTTGTCGTTTTAAGAATTTACGCCCCATTCAGTGACTTAAGGTTTCGAGCAGCCTCGCAATATGTATTATGACCCGCGTGTGTGGTCGAATTTGATTTACGGATGATTCGGAGTGATTTGGGATACTTAGTCCCTAAGACGAAAGCTTAAGTCTTAGGATTTTGATCGTAGTCGAAACTGTGTAAAGACAACTCCAGAATGGAGTTCCGACGGTTCCGTTAGCTCTGTTAGCTGATTTTGGACTTAGGAGCGTGTCCGGACTGTGAATCTGAGGTCTGTAGCCAATTTAGGCTTGAAATGATGAAAGTCGAATTTTTGGAGAATTGGACTGGAAGTGGACTTTTTGATATCAAGGTCGGAATGCGATTGCGAGAGTTGGAACAGCTCCGTTATGTTATTTGGGACTTGCCTGTAAAATTTGACGTCATTCCGGGTTGGTTTGATAGATTTCAGCACGAGTTTTAGAAGTTGAAAGTTTTTGAAGTTTATAAGTTCGATTTGTGGTGCGATTTATATTTTTGGCGTAATTTAATGTGATTTGAAAACTCGAGCGAGTCCGTGATATGTTATGGGACTGGTTAGTATGATTAGACGGGGTCTCGAGGTGCTCGGGTGTATTTCGGGGTGGTTTCAGACCAAATTAGAGTTGTTTGGACTGATGTTGCTGAAGTCTGGTTTCCTTCTTCAGGAACACGAAGGGAGTCCCGGGAACGCGAAGAAGGAGCAGGGCAAGCCTTCGCGAATGCGGCCCAGGCAACGCGAACACGAAGAAGAAAGGAAGATTGGGGCCTGGGGTCATTTGTCCTTAGCGAACGCGAAGCGTGGAATACGAACGCGAAGGAGTTGGTCAGCTGGTCATCGCGAACGCGACGAGGGGTTCGCGAACGCGAAGAGGAAATGATGGGGCAGAAGTAGTTAGCCTTCGCGAACACGACGAGAAGGTCGCGAACGCGATGAAGGATTTGAGGCAGTTGGGTTTTGGCCTTCGCGAACGCGAGGCAATGGTCGCGTACGCGAAGAAGGCCTATCTGGGCAGAATTAAAAGTCCCAAAAATAGGGGTTTGAGTTCATAACTCAAAATCAAAGTTGTAGCTCGGTAGAAGGTAATTTTTGGAGAGATTCTTGCGTGTGTGTTTGGGGTAAGTGACTGTTATCCAGTTTTGATTAATTTCCATGATTATGTCTTTGAATCCATCGTTTAATTCAGATTTAATGGAGAAAAAATTAAGATTTTTGTAAAATCTTCCAAAAACGAAAATTTAAGATTTGGAAGTCGAGTTATTATTGGAATTCGATAAAATTGGTATGGTTGAACTCGTATCGGAATAGGTGTTCGGATTTCATAAAAATTATGTCGGGTTCCGAGAGGCGGGTCCCGCGTTGACTTTTGTTGTCTTTTTGGAATAAATTTTTAAGTCGACATATTATTATCCGGAATTTTTTCCGATGAGTTTTAATATTTAGTAATATTAATGGTATTCTTGTTGTCTGTTGTGCATATCACTGGTTGTTTTATCCTGCATTTATTATTATTTATTTTCTATTATTTTGTATATCATATTGCACAAGTTATTAGACTAGTGAGTGTCTTGACTGTACCTCGTCTCTACTCCATTGAGGTTAATCTTGATACTTACTGGGCACCGCTGTGGTGTGCTCACTCTACACTTCTGCACATTTTTGTGCAGAGCCAGGTATTGAAGATATCGGACTTGAGCAGTGTTAAAGCGCGATAATAAGGATTCAAGGTAGAGCTGCTTGGCCGTCGCGGTCCCTTGGAGTCTTTTTATTTTATTGTACTGTTAATTTGTAATCAAACAGTATTGTATATTCGGTCCTCGTGATCATTCCATGTATTCAGTTAGAGTTTGTAATTCAGTACTACCAGTCTTGGGAGGTTGTGTATTCTAATTATTTCCACTGTTAAATTTTAATTCAAAAAAAAAATAGCTTCAAAATGTAATAGAAATCGGCTTACCTACTCTTAGAGACTAGGTGTCATCACGACGCCTGTGGTGGAATTTTGGGTCGTATAACTTGCTTTATATTACAAATTTTAAAAGTTTTTTTAAATTTATTTTTTGTATCTATTCAAAATTTGCCACATCAAATGAATCGGAGATAATACTTATTTAGCGGCACTTGTCATATCAATATATTAGGGTTGCCTTTTGTTATTTAGTGGCACTATTCAAATATCACGTTTTAAATTGCAATTGGTACTTGTTCCGTCAATTTTCCTTTATTTTAGTACTAGGTGGGAATAGCACGGGCATAAGGGGTTAGGCTATTATAGATATTTTCTTTAACATGAGTGCGAATAATTTCTTCTCTCCTCTCTATAGATTTCACGTTACTTTTGGATTACTGTTAGCTAGTGGTGGTACCAATATTAAAAAATATTAATTAAATTATGATCGAGTTTGTTTAACATATTATATCGTATTGCTTTAATAAATTTCAATTGTCATCTCATCTGTCAATACGGTATACCCAATAACAAAATATCTAGTAAATTAAAAAAGAGACCTATATAGTTATCGAATAATTTTTTGTTATGTATTTTTCTTTATTATATTATCCAGTTTTTAATATTATTACATTGTTAATATAAATTTTTATTAACGTATTATTTGTTTAGTATTTTTATCCTCTACTCTCTTTTTAAATTGCAATTGGTTCTTGTACTGCCAATTTACCTTTAATTTACGTGGGAATAGCACGGGCCCAAAGTGGTTAGGATATTAGAGATATTTTCTTTGACATGAGTGACGTGAATACTTTCTTCTCTCTTCTCAATAGACTAGATGAAAATTGCTCGTGCTGAGCACGGGCCCAAGCTTTATACATCAATTACCTCAACTGCATCTGGAATTCACACTTATCGTTATTTAGTCAAGTTCTTACTCAGATACTAATACTTTCCCTTGTATCAGAAAAAATAATGAACTACGGTAGAAAAGTATAAGAACATGACCTTTCAAGCAGGGAGTATAAGATCAAGTAGGTCTAGGCTGGTCCCCTGCATCTGCCTAAGAATATTGACCACACCATATTGGGAAACGATAAAAAGTTAGATCAACATAGTCAAACAAGTATAAGATATCTTCTCACACTATTTTCTTTCTTTAAAAGGATATTTTATTTACATTATCAAAAGCTTTAATGTGTAATAATTCCTTATCGGTACATAGACAACCAAAAGAAGAGTATAGCTTACTCCATCTGAAAATACCACATGCTCCAATAGTCTCATCATGTTCCAATCTGCAAAAACAAAATAAGCACCAATTATAATTGTAGAACTATCAAAGTACACAGCCCAAACAGGAAAAATTAAGACTACCATAACAAGGGTGTAGGACAGGGTAAATGCAGGTGCAAGATGAAAATAAAACCTTGATCAACTTAATTTTCTTAAATACCTCCACATGCATACAAAAATGGTTCAATGACATATACCATAATCATGACAAGAGATAAGCTAAAGTGGCCACAATAACTCATATTCACGAACCGTATAATGACTATGACAACACAATGGTTTGGAGGAGAAATGGTAGGAGGAAGTGTTAAATTTATGACTATATAACTATTGCATACTAACGTAGCTTTATTGGTACTTGATAAATATCACTTTCTTTAGAGATTTCTCCAGCAAGAGAAATCATCAAGACTAAGAGACCATCCACATTATATATTTCAATTACTCTTTTCAAATTCAATTGAAAGTGTTGCATAAAAACTCATATGCACAAATGTGCAATATCATTAATAAATAATAATAGGAATCTAACGCAGAAATACATAAAAAGCAGGAATAACCAATAAAATAGCCACAAAGTTCTACATTTGGAACGTCTAACCACTATATAACTCACCATACATCAGCTGACTTCTTAAAACTCTATATTGTTCTAGTAAAATCGAACATCAATAAGTAGTTCAAGTTAACCACCCATGCATTAGTTGATTCCCAATCTTATATTATGGAATTGATTTCCAATCTCAGATCATAAAATAGAACCTCACTCATTAAGCTATCATATCTCTCATTGCACCAAAATTATTTATCTTTCTATACATCAACACTAAATCAAACTCTTTCTCCTCCCTCAATAACTTCATAAGAAGTAGGTTAGACCAGCCAAATGATCAATAGAAGTCAAATGTTAATGTCTACTTTTCTTTCTAGGTTTTAGAGGTACCGAGGACAATAACTCATGTCTTTGAGAATATGATGATAACCGAGTAAGAATATTTTGTATAGTTATCACCCAACCTATTTCCACATAACAAAGAAAAGATCAGTGCTCTCGACACCTTGAAGAATACTAAGGACTTTATCGTGATCAAGACAGTGAACGTAATCAAGAATTCTACGAAAATACCCAACTTATGAAGTGTAAAACATGGAAGCTCTATGATAAGTTTATTTTACATTCGAGATTTAACAAAAAAAATATTTATACAATTACTAAAAAGATTGAATCTTTCTCGAACAGAAAGAGAGGGAAAGAGAGAGCATAAACTAACCCATTAGTTTATAGTAATTCGTTAATACAGAATGTTGACAATTGAGCCAACCAAATACCAGTCTTGTGAAAGGCGACAATTGTTTTCTATGTAAGGAAAATAATCCATTAATAGCTAATGAACATTTATGATTATTAAGAAAGCAAGAGCAAAAGGAATAAACAAGAATATGAATAGAAGAGGATTCGCATTATGCAATAGATGCTTACTATATTTCGCAAAAACTAAAAATGGAGTTAATTCCTCAAATGATCACTCAACTAATTGAAATTGTGTAACACGGGTATTTTTTTTAATCCCCAAAATGTCACTTATCTATAGCATTTATTCACTTATTCTTCAAATAATTGAGTAACCTTTTTGGAGATGAAATAAAAAAATATGACTACTTGAGTGACCATTCGAGGAATCAACTCCTAAAATGTAAACTACCTACTTTTGCATTTTTAGGTAAAATTAGTGCGTGCAATATGTTCTTGTGCCTTATTTGGAGTGGTTTGGTGATACTCTATAGTCTCAAAGAAGCTTTTGACGCCTGGAGAAGGCGAGGAAGTGATAAATCCATCAAAAGCATATGGCTAATGATACTTGCCTGTATCATTTGGACTAATAGGATTGCTTTGATGGATCTCAACTCCGAACCTCATTTTGAGAGCCAAATGTTTGACTAACCTTTTTGCTTGGTGTAACTTAAGACAAAATAATTCTAATATTTTTTGAATATTGTAAGTTCTTTAAGTTTTTTTAGGAGAAATGTGATCTTATACAAGAGCTAAGTCCTTTCTTGTAATTATTTTTGTATTTTATGGCTGCCACATGACTTTACATGATTAAAATAAACCAATAAAATGCGAACTCAATGATAAAATGAGCTAAAAATAACTGTAAAAATGAAGAACTTCAAACTGAATAAGTGAGATAGGGTAATTTTACTCCTTGAAAATGCTAACTCAATAAGTAAGAATTACTTATCACCATAACAAAGCTTACTTATTTAATAATCTAAACAAGAAGATAAAAAGGTAAAAACACAATAGAGCTTAATTAACAAATTGTCTCACTTTTACTACAAATTAAATGGGACATCTAAGACCTATAGCAAGATATACTTAGAAGTGAATGAATAAGTTTTCACTGACTATATGGTATCAATCCCTAAAAAACGAAATTGTAGTGGTGACAATTAATTTTGGAGTCGGAAAATTTATACTTTCACCATAAACATTAATAGATAAAAGCATCACAGAACTTGGAACTTTTCACCGAAAAAAATGTCAACAAGATGATTTAGGCAGCAAACACTCCTTAAAACAGAATCATCCATTTTACTATTAGATAATTAGGCCAAAACAATAGCCTTATTTATTTTACTACTGGATCTGTCATCCGAATTAAAACCGTAAATGAAGATTTGAACTAAGAAAGACTCACTGATCAGAAGCAACAAAACAACCTAAATCCCCAAGCAAGAATGGCGGCAAAGAATCTGCAAGAACACCAAGTACCAAGAGAAACTATATTGCCATAGGGGGAGAAGCATGTATATATATAAAGGTCAATATAAAGCTGGAAAGCTGTAGACGATATTTGAATCTCCATACCTTCCAGAGAACACCACCCAATGACTCACCATGGGTGACTTAGGTTTGCAATACAATAAGGAGAATAAAAAGATAGCGGAGAAAGAGAGAGATCCAGCTAAAATCCAGACAAGATCGAAGATCGAGAAAGCTGTAGACGATATTTATGCAGGGTATGTGTCAATTCCTTTTAGGGTTAAAAGAGATATTTATAAAATATATGAAATGTCTAATATGTCCTTGGTCGACCATCGTCTTATTTCTATATAATAGATATAATAGATTTCATGGATACTTTTGGATTAATTTTAGTATTATAGCAAGTTCCCCACCCTCCCCCCCCCCCCAAAAAAAAAAAAACTAAAAGCATAAAAATTAGTAAAACTGTACAAAGTCCAAAATTGATAAGATGTTTGTATAAATACTTCAATGACTAAACAAACTACACGAAACCAAATGATATTCATTCCAATACATTTAGCTTATCCCAACTTTAAGCATTCTCCTATGTTTGCCCTAGAAGCAACAAAGTTCCTCCTCTATTTGGCATTGAAGTAGTTGAGTGTTGGCCCAAGTGAAGTTTGTTTTGAAGATTGGCAAAGCAACTCAGGCATGAACCAGGTCCATTCTCTGTGTACACAGACACGGGCAGATTCAAGCATAAGGGATGCACGTGAAGGAGATAAACTTAACTTGTTATATCTGATATCTCCTGATCGAAAAAGTTGCATAATTGATAAGGAGAAGGACTCATTACTCAAAGAGAACACTATCCAAGATAAGGGAGGAGTTAGAAGTTATGGATAACTAGAACTCTTCCACCAAGGAAGAGTAGCATTAGAACTCTAGTTATTTCTTATTCTACTCTATAAATTGCAGGATGTTCTCATTCTACAGGTACGCACAAAAGCTGAAGATTAAACATGAGTTGAGAGCAAAATAACAAGGCATTTTGCAAATAATTCTTGTGTGATTCAAGTGTGCGAACCTGAAGCTACATGAACTAAATAGAAGAACCAGTTCCAAGCGTCTGTCTTTTATTCTAGTTCAGTTGTAGTAGGTGTTTTCAAGTTGTATCTTTCAGCTTTATCTAGAAGTAATTGTATTAGGTACTCTAAGTATTCAAGTTAGAGTTAACTTGAAGTTGTCTCAAAAGTTAGAGGTTGGTTTCCACAACGGGATTAGAGTTAATTCTTAGGTTTACAAAGAGTTTTGTAAATGCTGTTTTGGTTCATTGATTTAGTAAAGTGTTGGAAAATATTCTACTGAGTAGTAAGTCATATTTTTTTTCATCTTTTGAGCCGGGTATTTTTCATGTAAAAATATTTGTGTTCTTTAATTTCCACATTTACTATTTTCGCAGCTGTAGTATAAGAAACACTTAGAAGAACAAGGTCCTTTTATAATCAGTGCACGCGAAAATTGGACACCACACAAATCACCCCCCCTCCTCTCTTGTATGGCATTGAAGTATAAAACATCAATTGGTATTAGAGCGGGTTATCCTTGAAGAGGCCAACACCTTAGGAGAAGATCAAGATGAGTGCACCACCTAGAAACTGGGAAGGGCAATCCACTGCTAGGCCACCTCTCTTTAATGGCCAGTACTACTCTTGGTGGAAAAGCAGGATAAGATATCACATTATAGGATAGGACTATGAGTTACGGGACATTATCACCAATGGTCCACTGACTACCTTGAAGATAAATGCCAAAGGAGCAGAGGTGCTAAAGACAAGAGCTGATTGCACTGCCGAGGACTTGAAGAAATGGGAGAAGAATGCTAAAGCCAAGAAATGGCTTGTTTGTGGACTTGGTCCAGATGAGTACAACAGAATCCAAAGTTGTACCACTGCTAAGGAAATCTAGGACACTTTGCAAGTGGCTCATGAAGGAACACCTCAGGTGAAGAGATCCAGAGGAACTCTACTATATTCTCAATATGAGAACTTTACTATGAAGGAAGGAGAAACCATTCAAGAGATGTACACAAGGTTCACTATATTGATAAATGAGCTAAAATCTCTTGGAAGGATTATTCCTGAAAAATATAGAGTCGAGAAGATATTGACAAGGGTCCTGCCTATTACTTGGGAAAGCAAAATCACTGTCATTTAGGAATCAAAGAATATTGCCACTCTCCCACTGGATGAGTTAATTGAAAATCTTATTGCCTATGAACTTAGGAGACAAACCATGAAAATGGATATACCTAAGAAGGAAAGGAGTCTGGCACTCAGAATCACTGAAGGTTCTGATCTAGAGGATGACAAAATGGCTATGATCACCAAGGACTTCAAAAATTACCTGAGGAGAGAAAATGATCCTTCAAGAAGTGGAAGCTATAGTAAGTCAAAAGTTCCTGAGAAGAAAACCAATGATGGATGCTACAAGTGTGGAAAGACTGATCACCATAACAAGAACTGTCCTCAAAGGGAAATTGAATGGAAGAAGGAAATAGCTGAACGAAGGAACAAGTTCAATCTAAGAAAAGCAAAGGATCAACCAAGGCTATGGTCACTGCTTGGGGAGAAAGCTCAGATAAAAGCTCAGATGCTGATGGGGATGAACAAGAACTTATGGCCATTGGAGAATATGATGAAGAAACTGAGGTAAGTGTAATTCATCTCAAAGACAAGATTAAATTATTGTCTAAAGAAAGGTTATCTGAGTTACTTCTAGAACTAATTGATGAATCTGAGGATGTAAACAATGAAAAAGAACAGTTGTCTAAAGAATGTGTGATTTTGAAGGCTAAGTGCAAAAACCTAGAACTTAAGGCTAGTGAGACTATAAGGAAAAATAATGTATTGAAGAACCAGATTCATGCATTTGACCCAACTGTTCTAGAACTTAGATATGAAAATCGAAAACTGAAATTAGGAACAGGTAAAAAGACAACTGATCACACACAACTCACTTTAGAAGAAAATGTAGGAAAAATAAAAGATGAGTTGTATAAAACGAATGAGCTGGTGAGAATCATAAAGAAGGATCTAAGCAAGGTCAATCATGAGCTAGACAGAACTTGTAAATGGAAAAGGTCCTCCGATGCACTTTCATGGCTACAGGAACACCATAGTAGCAACAGAAGAGGACTTGGCTTGGGGAATCTGGCACCTAAATGGGATCACAAAAGCAAGTACCTCACACTTCCTGAGAACAAGATTTACACACACTGTGGTAAAACTGGTCACTATACAAGTGAATGCACTGCAAAAGAAAAGGCAAGTCAAAAGAACAAAGAATTTGTTCGAGGGGAGAATAGGCTACCAAGTTGGGCTAAAAAGAATTTGATTCATCCTTTTGCCTATAGAAAGAGACCAAAACTAATTTGGGTTCTTAAGACTAACCTCTGATTTCCTTTTGCAGGTCCAAGTGAAAGGGAGCAGTCAAATATGATACATGGATAGTGGCTGCTCAAAGCATATGACAGGAAACATGAACCAGTTCCTTTCACTTGAGGACCTTAAAGGAGGTAATGTCTCCTTTGGAAATGGGAAGAAATGTGAGATCATTGGGATTGGAAAGGTAGGTAAGACTGATTCTCACTCTATTGAGAACGTCTACTTGATAGATGGACTGAAGTACAGTCTAATAAGTGTATCACAATTATGTGATAGAGGTAACATAGTAGAATTCACCTCTACCAAATGCTTTGTGATTAATCTTACGATTGACAAGATTGTTTTGCAGGGAAAAAGAGTGAACAACATATATGTTGTAGATCTGTCCACCCTTTCAGAAATTGAACTCACTTGCTTAAGTGTGTTGGATAATGATCCTTTCCTTTGACACAAGAAACTTGGACATGCTAGTCTAAGTCAACTTAATAAACTAGTCTCCAAGTACTTAGTGATAGGACCGCCTAACATTAAGTTCAAGGAAGATAAAGTTTGTGAAGCTTGTGCGGGGGGAAGCAGGTAAGATTCTTTTTTAAAAGCAAGAAAGTAGTAAGCATCACCAGGACGATGGAACTGGTCCATATCGATCTTTGTGGACTAATGAGAATATTAAGTAGAGGTGGTAAGAGATATGTGATGGTGCTTGTTGATGATTACTCTAGGTTTACTTGGACATTGTTTTTAACATCTAAAGATGAAGTATTTGACATGTTCATTTCTTTTGTTAGAAAAACTCAGAAACAACTAGGTAATCAACTTGTATAAATTAGGTCTGATCATGGTACTGAATTTGAGAATGCTAAATTTGCTGAATTTTGTGATGAGCATTGCATAGGTCATAATTTTTCTGCTCCTAGGACTCCACAACAAAATGGAGTAGTTGAAAGAAAGAATAGGACACTTGAAGATATGGCTAGGACTATGCTTCTTTCTAGTAAACCGCCCTATAGTTTCTGGGAAGAAGATGTGAACACTGCATGTTACATTATAAATAGGTGCATGACTATACCTCTTGTAGAGAAGACTCCCTATGAGTTACTTAAAGGGAGAAAGTCAAACATATCCTATCTTACGACATTTGAATGCAAATATTTTGTGCACAATAATGGTAAAGACTCCCTAGGTAAGTTTAATCCCAGAAGTGATGAGGGAGTATTCTTGGGATATTCTTCACACAGTAAAGATTATAAGATTTATAACAAAAGAACTATGTGTGTGGAAGAAAGTGTACATGTGGTTTTTGATGAAACTAACATTCTTTCTGAGAGATAGGAACATGATGATGAAGCAATTGGGATGGTGAGAAACTCAAATGAAACCACGGCCCAGACTGAAGCTTCACCAGAAGTAGGAACAGGGGACGGAACAGGTCCTTCCACCCAGGGCAACTTGACATGGGGAACTGAACAAAGGGGAAGTGATCCTCAAACCTCAAGGGAACCTATCCATGAACCTGTTCCTCAACAACAAAACATCGAAGGAACATCTAAGGGAAACCAATTGGTTGTGAAACCTTATAAATATCAAAGTTCTCATCCCATTGAGAACATAATTACAGATCCAACCTCTGGAATCAAAACTAGATCTTCGTTAAAGAATCTTTGTGCTTTTGATGCTTTTCTATCTCTTATTAAACCTAAAAATATTGCTGAAGCTTTGTAGGATACAGACTGGGTGAATATAATGCAAGAAGGACTCAATCAATTTGAGAGAAGTCAAGTTTGGCATCTGGTACAAAGACCCAAGGACAGATTAGTAATTGGTACAAAATGGGTCTTCAGAAACAAACTTGATGAAGATGGAACAGTTACAAAAAACAAGGCAATATTGGTGGTTCAAGGATACAATCAAGAGGAGGGCATAGACTATGATGAGACCTTTGCTCCTGTTACAAGATTGGAAGCAATTAGACTCCTTATAGCCTTTGCTGCTTACATGGAATTCACTCTCCATCAGATGGATGTCAAGAGTGACATCCTCAATGGCTATCTAAAGGAAGAAGTGTTTGTTAAGCAACCTCCGGGATTTGAAAGCAAGGAATGTCCTGATCATGTGTACAAGCTTGATAAGACACTTTATGGGCTAAAGCAAGCTCCAATAGCATGGTATGAAAGATTATCAAAAGTTTTTCTTGAGCATGGCTACAAGAGAGGTAAAATTGACAATACTTTATTCTTAAAAGAAAAGGATAAAGATCTCTTGGTAGTTCAAATATATGTTGATGATATAATTCTTGGAGCAACTACTAATAAGTTAAGTAAAATATTTGCTAAACTAATGGGGAGTGAATTTGAAATGAGTATGATGGGTGAGCTTAATTTTTTTTAGGATTACAAATTAAACAAAATTCAAATGGAACTATGATCCATCAGCAAACATATGTGAAAGAGTTGGTTAAAAGGTTTAAAATGGAAGATTCCAAAGAAATTGACACTCCTATTGCAACAGCTACAAAATTAGATGTAGATGAACCTAGTTCATCTGTTGATCAGAAGTTGTATAGGGGAATGATTGGCTCTTTATTATATCTCACTGCTAGCAGACCTGACATTGTGTTCAGTGTGGTCCTTTGTGCTAGATTTCAGGCAAATCCAAAGGAGTCTCACTTGACTGTTGTCAAGAGGACCTTGAGATACCTAAAAGGCACCACTAACATTTGTCTATGGTATCAAAAAGGTAGTAATTTCAATCTAATGGGATATGTTGATGCTGATTATGCAATTTTTCTTGTGGACAGAAAGAGCACTTCAGGTTTGGCACATTTTCTTGGCTCATGTCTTGTGTCTTGGGCCACCAAAAAGCAAAATTTTGTGGCCTTATCTACTGATGAAGCTGAGTATGTTGTTGTTGCCTCATGTTGTGCTCAATTATTATGGATCAAACAACAATTAATGGATTTTGGAATTGATGTAGGTTGTTTTCCCATATTCTGTGATAACACTAGTGCATTTATTTCCATTAAAGCGAGTTTAGAATTTTTAAATCAAGTGAGAAATCAACAAAGAATTGAATATTTTTTTTTTTGAAATTATTTGGGTGAAGAAAATAACATTTCACTTAAATTAAAGCATCTAATAAACTACTGATTTGGTTGTAAAACTATTTAATTTAAAACATAATAATAATTCCTTTATTTATATCAACTCAATTATCAAAAATCAGTAAGAAAAACCAGAAATATACTTCTTCAGAGTCTCGTGCTAAAAAGCCAAAGTCAACACGATACAACTAGGAGCACAAAACACATAATAATAAAGTCAACTAATACATCACGGAAGAAGAAAAGAATTTACATATTAAATGAAACAAAATCGCCCAAGGCAAGAACATGAATAAAGAAATATCAACAGGGCACTTTCGAGGTACCGCCTCGTAGTCCCAAATCATAAATAAATTCACAATATCTCATTTACTTATATCACCGCGGGAGCCTTCACATATAATTTTAAATAAATTATTTTCCCGAAATAGCATCCTGCGTTTTAGCCACCCTTATCACACCGCATGGCTTCTAGTAGTTCCCATACTAGCCACGCGTTTCAAACCACCCTTATCTCACCGCATGCGTATCAATATCACAATATTTCACAAATCGCACCTCAAGTGCCCAAATATCACAGCATAATATAACTTGCACCTCAAGTGCCCAAATATCACAACATATTATAACTTGCACCTCAAGTGCCCAAATATTACAGCATTTCAGAAATTGCACATCAAGTACTCAAATCTTACAACATATCACAAATTGCACATCAAGTGTTCAAATCTTATAACATATCACAAATTGCACATCAGGTGCTCAAATCTTATAACATATCACAAATTGCACATGAAGTGCCCAAATATTACAACTTGCCACAGAATACAACAATACATTATTTTCTACAATAAGGAGCCAATGGCTCGACCATAATGTGCACAAAAATCTTAACAAAATATCCGAAAGTGAAAAACTAAATAAAATAATATTTCACATAAAAATCAAGGTGGAAATCACACCAAATCATCATGTAAAAACAATTTCAACAAACAAGGATCTAGGCATGACAAATAGAGGATTTGATAATTGCCAATAATTTCCAATTTAATACATAAGGGCGTATAAGGATTTTTAATCCATGAAATTTGCACATATAAACCAAGTACGTACTCGTCACCTCGCGTACATGGTTTTCAATTACACAATTTGGCACATAAGACTCGATACCTAAGGGGTAATTCCCCCAGTCAAGGTTAAGCAAGACACTTACCTTTTTGAAGTTAGGCCGATATTCCAAAATCACCTTCTTGTTCGAATTGACCTCCGGACCGCTCAAATCTATCCAAATTAATTGCATAACTTCATTAAAATTTATCGGAAATAATTCCGGATAATAATACGTCGACTTAAAAATTTATTCCAAAAAGCAACGCGGGACTTGCCCCTCGGAACCCGACATTATTGTCATGAAATCCGAACACCCATTCCGATACGAGTTCAACCATACCAATTTTATCGAATTCCAATAACAACTCGACTTCCAAATCTTAAATTTTTGTTTTTGGAAGATTTTACAAATATCTTGATTTTTCCTCCATTAAATCCGAATTAAATGATGGATTCAAAGACATAATCGTGGAAATTAGTAAAACTAGTTAAGAATCACTTACCCCAAACACCCACGCAAGAATCTTTCCAAAAATCGCCTTCTACCAAGCTCCAAATTTGATTTTGAGTTATGAACTCAAACCCCCGTTTTTGGGACTTTTAATTCTGCCCGGATAGGCCTTCTTCGCGTTCGCGAAGGCCAAAACCCAACTGCCTCAAATCCTTCATTGTGTTCGCGACCTCCTCATCGCGTTCGCGAAGGCCAATTGTTTCTACCCCATCATTTCCTCTTCGCGTTCGCGAAGTCCTCGTCGCGTTCGCGATGACCTGCTGACCAACTCCTTCATGTTCGCCTTCCACTCTTCGCATTCGCGAAGGCCAAATGAACCCATGCCCCAATCTTCCTTTCTTCTTTGCGTTCGCGTTGCTTGGGACGCGTTCGCGAAGGCTTGCCTTGCTCCTTCTTCGCGTTCGCGTTCATAGCTTCGTGTTCGCGAAGGACAAATCATCAGCCCCTCAAATTCCTCTTCGCGAACGCGAGACTCCCTTCGCGTTTGCGAAGAAGGAAACCAGACTTCAGCAACAGCAGTCCAAACAACTCCAATTTGGTCCGAAACACACCCGAGCCCCTCGGGACCCCGTCAAATCATACCAACCTGTCCCATAACATAACACGGACTTGCTTGAAGCCTCAAATCACATCAAACAACATCGAAATCATGAATCACACCCTAATTCAAACATAATGAACTTTGAAACTTCAACTTCTACCAAATTTGGCCCCAACTTCTCCGATTGACCTCAAATTTGCACACAAGTCACATTTGACATTACGGACCTACTCCCACTACCGGAATCGGATTCTGACCCCGATAACAAAAAGTCAACCCCCCGGTCACACTTTCCAAAAATTAACTTTCGGCATTTCAAGCTTAATTCCACTACGGACCTTCAAATAACTTCCAGACACGCTCCTAAGTCCAAAATCACCATACGGAGCTATTGACATCATCAAAATTCCATTCTGGAGTAGTTTGCTCAGAAGTCAACTCTCCGGTGAACTCTTTCCATTTAAGCTTCAAATTAAGGATTGTTCTTTTAATTTAATTCCGAATCTTTAGTAAATCAAACTCGACCACACCCGCGAGTCATAATACATATTGCGAAGCTGCTTGAGACCTTAAGTCACTGAACGGGGCGTAAATTTTTAAAACGACAAGTCGGGTCGTTACAACAATGTACACAAGTAATTCATGCTTTGAGTCCTAAACTAACCGGACTTTAGCATTAATAGTAGCTACACACGGACTCTCGTCACCTCGTGCGTACGTAGCCCCCGCAATTAGCAACAATTATTCAATTTAATCCCTATGGGGTAATTTTCCCCTCACAAGATTAGACAAGAGACTTACCTCGTCTCAAAGTCCACTTTCCGATTATCGCGTCACGTAAAATTCTCGATTCGATGCCGAAAAATCCGAAACTATCCAAAAGTTATATAAAATAATTAATATATGTTCAATAATTAGAAATTCATCTATTAAATAAATTATCCTATCCAAAATAGTAAAATTCCTAAAATTCACCCCGGGTCCACGTGCTCGAATTTTGCAAATATTGGATGAAAACGTTACCCATAATCTCAAGAACTTAAATATATAACTTTTACCCAATTCCATAACTATTTTCGTGGTTAAAATCTCGCTTTTATAAAAATCTAGGTTTTTCATTTAAATCTTTGATTTCTAAGATTTACTAGTTATAATCCACCTATAATCTATGTATTTAACTCAAGGGTTGTGGAATTAACTTATCTTTTAATTGCTAGTTGAAAACTCTTTACAAAGAGCTCTGAAATCGCCCAACAATGGATGAAAAATAGAAAGAAATAGACTGAGTTTTCGTCCATTTTTAAAGTTCTGCCCAAACAGGTTTTTTGCACCTGCAGAAGGAGTACCGCACATGCGGTTTTCGCACCTGCGGAAATTCCTCGCAGGTGCGCATTTTCCTTCTTTTCCTGGTTTCGCACCTGCGGAAGAAGTGCTCGCTTCTACACAACTGCGGGTGCGCCCATACATTCGCACCTGCACATTTTTTCGCTTCTGTGCACAAGGCCATAGCACCTGCGCATTCGCAGGTGCGCCAAATGCTTCGCATCTGTGATGGCTGGGCAGGCTTCTCTAGTTTGCACCTGCGATTGGTGGCTCGCACCTGCGAGCTCGCACCTGCGGCTGTCCAAGCGCTAGTGCGATTATGACAGTAGCTGCGAGCTTCAGTCCTTGCTCAATTTCCCAAAATTGGTCTGAGCCTCATCCGGTTAACACTCGAGACTCTCAGGGCCCCGCCCGAACATACCAACAGGTTTGAAATCATAAAACGGACTCGCTCGAACTCTAGGAACGCGTAAACAACATCAAATCTAAGAATCATACCCTAAACCAAATTGATTCAAACTTAAGAATTTCAAGTTCTTCAATTTACCTCCAATGCGTCGAAATATACTTAAACTACTCGGAATGACATGAAAATTTGCGTGCAAGTATTAAATCACGATACAGAACTATTCAAAAACTCAGAATTCCAAACACACTTCAATTACTCAAAATCCTACTCCGATCCAAATTTAAAGAATTTTAAACCTTCAAATAGTTGATTTTTACTATTAAGCGTCAAAATGCTCCCGGGTAATCCAAAACCCGATTCGGACATACGCTCAAGTCCAAAATCATCATACGAACCTATTGGAACTGTCAAATCCCGATTCTGGGGTCGTTTTCTCAAAATGTTGACCGAAGTCAAACTTGGCCTTTTAAGGCTAACTTAAGGAACCAAGTGTTCCGATTTCAACCCACACACTTCCAAATCCCTAACCAACCATCCCCGCGAGTCATAAAGTAATAAAACCATGTTCGAGGAGTTTTATTTTAGGGAACGGGTTTCTAAAATTTAAAATGACCGGTTGGGTCATTACAGTTTGCTAAGCCCTATAAAAGTACGTATGTTATTGCGTTCTACTTCTACTAGTAGCTTTTATATGACATTTAAAAGAAATGCCAAAAATTAACCGAACCGTACTGATATCGAAGAGAAACGACATGATTGGGATAATTTTAATTTCAAAAAGTATAATTTTGGATATACATAATAGAATAATCGAACAATTGGTATGGTACAAATTTTATAAAATAACCGGCTGAACCGAACCATTAACACCCTACCCACTACCCCGCGCACTGCGTCACCCCAGCCCCACCCTAAAGGAAATCTTATCTACAAAGGAAACGTTTCGCTAAAGAACAATAATAGGAGTATTGAAAAAGAAAGCCTGAATTGGAAAATGAATGGTTTGTTATAAGAAAAATCAAATTATGGTGGATGTCTACTCTTCCTCCATGATCTTCTCAAATGCTTTAATGACATATTCAATGACATATTTTTATGCTTAATGACATATTTTTCTTCACTTTTCATGCCTATATAAAGGCCTTGTAATAGATAGGAAAATACATACAATTGAAGAAGAAATAAGAATCTCTCCTCTCTTTCTCTCTATATCTCTTAGCTTATTTTTCTTTGTTCTTTATTGTTACTTTGAGCTATATTTTATAACACGTTATCAGCACGAAGTCTCTAACCTCAAGGTTGAGTTCCACTTCTCGTAAGGTATATATCGATGATCTATTGTCAAAATTATCCAGATTTTATTCAAAAAGGTATGTAGTGTTACAAACACGTCTTTCTGCTACAGCAACAAGTCCGAGCTTTAAACCAGATAAGTTTGTACCACTATTTAGAATAAGCAATGGTCTGGTTATTAGAATATTAGTATTTATGTGGCTGCTAAGGATGTCACCTTGTTAAATTTTCATGAACTAAATAATAGGTGTCATGCAGTATACTAAATAATCTACAAAATCAAAATTATACTTTATTATGTATGCTTATGGTTTTACCTTATAATACGATTTTAGTATGCCTAGTATAATGATTATACATTAGTTTACTATCAAATATAATATAATAATAATAATAATATTCTTAACTATTTTATTTTGATAAGAAAAAATATTAGTACAAGAAGTATGTACTACACCAAAATTTTCATTGATGATAGTTCTTATCAAATTAACATGTTGAATCATTTCTATATGGAAAGCATATAGTAGTAGATAGTAGACAGAGATTTGTCCACTATTTTTTTGATTCCCTGATTGACTTAAAGGTTCTGCTATATCTTTTTATTTTTCTAGAGAGCATAATACTTAGTTTCCACAAAAGTGCATGGTAACTAGTAGTACTATTATTCTGTTTGATACATAATTTTTCCTTAATGTTCTGGTCATATCACTTTTATCTTGAAGTAAGCTTATTGCAGCAAAGACCATATGTGAATTTTCAATATTATTTTGTATTTTCATATATCTGTTTAACACTAATTACTTAGCTGATTTGAGTAAACGAAAGTCTATTGTTGAGAATTATATCCAAGTGACATTATGAAGAGTTTAACTCAAGAGGTAAGCATTTCCTTCGTATTTGAAATTGCTTTTGTCCTTTGCTATTAGTGATATTAACTTCAATGAGTTCAAGTCGCAGTGCACCATGAGGGTAAGACATCAGGATCAAGTCCTGATGCTCCATGATGATAAGAATTGTGTTTGAGTCCCAATTCATTATGGCCTAATATACCTTTATATTGGTAAGATATTGGTTTTGAGTCCCACTATACCATATTGATGATATAATGATAACTAGAGAAAAATAATATATTTTTCATGAAAAGGCATGAAATTATCCCACTTGGATTTGCTCCCTTCTTTAAGTGAATGTGGTAGCGGCGCATAATAAGTCTAAATGAAGACAAGTGGTTGAACAATGAACGTGGGCGTTCCAAAGATCAAAATAATAATAATCATCACTATGATTATAAAAGGAGAACAATAAGGGTTCTCAAAATAGTCCTTCAAAATGTAAAGGCAATGTTTACCATCAAATTAGTATGAAAGATAATAAAGCACGAAGCTGATTATGATCCATTCCTTGAAGAGAATGTGACTTATGATAAGCATTGAGAATGCAGACCCATTCCTAAAGGTGAATGTGGCAATAAGTGATCAAAGTAATGAATAAAAGACATGCAATGCATGATTAGATGAATATCACACAACTCACCTTTAAGGGAGGTTTGAGTGAAATAAAGAGAATAAATATTATTGTGTGGTTACATGAATATGTCATTGGTCGCGTACATGTGATTCGCCAAAAAAAATATATATTTTGTTGTGCCTTATAAAAGCTTATTAAAGGCAAAATTAAAGCAAGAAATGATTTTGCTTATGATGATTTTGACCATGACAATTTATTATGATATAATTTTCTCTATGAAGGAGAAATTTACCATATGAATGGTGTGACAAAAGAACTTGTAGTACAAAAGTTGTTAAGTGCTCCGGAAAAATTAATTTGTTACTACCCGGATGAATAAAATTATTCACGACATTGATATTGTAAAGTCTCAAAAGAAACTTTTTGAGTTTCAAATATATAAGTCAAAGTGGTTGGCATATTGAGACTATAAATGAAAGGAATATTGAATATATTCATATTTCTATAATCATAACGGGTAAATATGAAAGGTTACCCGATTTTCTTTCTATTTGTACTACACAAATATAAGCATGATGATGGAATCATATGTCACAAGTAAACTAGAGGTTTATTGAAATAAGTATTAGTCGGCATGACAAGTTGACCATCTCGGTTTAATTATGATGAGAACAATTAATTGAGAATTACATTGGCATATATTGAAAAAATATAAGATTTTTCAAGAATTCTCTAGTGCTGCTTATTCTCATGATATACTAGTTAAGGTTGTGATTCAATCCCTCGATTTCTGGAACGAATAAAAGGTGATAAATATATGGGCCCAATCACCTTCCATGTGGACCGTTTACTATAATATGATTTTAATAGATGCATCTATTCTATGGTCACATGTGCATTTGTTATCAACTTGCAGTTTGGTTTTTGCAAGATTGATTGCTCAAATTATTAGAGCACAGTTCCAGAATATAAATTATGATGATTTATCTTGATAATACTAGTTTAAATCCAAGTCAGTTTAGCAGAAATTATATGCCTCCAATTATATCTAAATTGTTGGTTATGAGAACAAAATTTCCAAAATAAAATTTGGTATGTGATGTATTATTTAATATACAATAGCACTTGTACGCATCTAGCCAAGTTATGATAAGTTCTCCCTATCACAATGTAACAACCCGACTTGTCGTTTTAAGAATTTAAGCCCTGTCTAGCGGCATAAGGCCCTGAGCAGCTTCTTATTATGTGTATTGACTTGCGTCCGTGGTTGAATTCAGTTACCGGATGATTCAGAGTGATTTGGGACACTTAGTCCCTAAAACGGAAGCTTAAGTCTCAGGATTTTAACCGTAGTCGGAAATGTGTGAAGACGACTCCGGAATGAAATTTTGATGATGTCAATAGCTCTGTATGGTGATTATGGACTAAGGAGCATGTCCGAAAAATTAATTGGAGGTATGTAGAGGAATTCGGCTTGAAATGGCAAAAGATGAATTTTTGGAAAGTTTGATCTAGGGGTTGACTTTTTGATATCAGGTCCGGAATCCGATTCTGGAAATTTGAATAGCTTCGTTATTTCAGTTATGTCTTGTGTGCAAAATTCGAAGCCATTCCAGATTGATTTGATGTGTTTCGGCACAAGATATAGAATTTGAAATTTCAAAGTTCATTAGGCTTGAATTGGGATATGATTTGTGGCTTTGATGTTGTTTGATATGATTTGAGGCCTCGATCAAGTTCGTGTTATGTATTGAGACTGGTTGGTACGATTGGACCTGGTCCCGGGGACCTCGGGTTTGATTCGGGGTAGTTCCGGACCAAGTTTGGGTGTTTTGATGCTGTTGGTTGCTGGTTCTGGTGTTGTTCTTTGCGTTCGCGAGGAGCCTCTTGCATTCGTGAAGAAGGATTTTGCCGTTGGGACTTTGTTCTTTGTGCTCGCGAAGAGGTTCTCGCGTTCGCGAAGAAGGAAATTTTGTTGTTCGTCGTCTAACTTTAGAGGCCCATATCTAGCAATCTATAAAGAATTTGGAGATGATTCAAAAATAAAAGTTATATCCCTTTGTATTTAGTTTCCAAAAAGGTAAACCATTTATCATTTGGAGTTGTGTATAAAAGGTTATGGTGGATATACTATAGGCTGTCCGGGAAGAGTTTAGAAATCTCTATTGCACAGGGCTGACTTTGGAAGCTTATATGTCGTAATCTATAAGGATTTGGGAGATGACCAACAAATGAAAGTTATAGCCCTTGAAGTCTAGTTTTCAGAAAGTCAAACCACTCATTATGTGGAGTTTTGTACAAAAAGTTATATCCATTATACTAGAGGCTGTCGGAGAAGAGTTTGAAAATGACTTTTGTAGAATTTGTTCATCGCGAACGCGTAGAACAAACCCCTGGGCAGCAGAATAAAGTCCAAATTCGTGTCATTCTTCCATTTTTGGACCAAGGAAGCTCGGGTGAGGCGATCTTTTGAGAGTTTTTCAAGGAAAACATTAGGGTAAGAATTCTTAACTTGATTTGGGTTAAATTACATGAATCTATTGTTGTTTTTATCACTAAATTAGTGAATTGGGTTGAAAAATTTAGAAAACCCTCTTGGTTTAAATTTAAGATTTGGAGGTTGATTTGTTATTGGAATTCGATAAAATTGGTATGGTGGAACTCGTATCAGAATGGGTGTTCGGATTTCATGAAAATTATGTTGGGTTTCGAGAGGCGAGTCCCGCGTTGACTTTTGTTGACTTTTTGGAATAAAATTTTATGTCGATGTATTATTAACCGGAATTATTTCTGATGAATTTTAATGAAGTTGTATAATTAATTTGGATAGATTTGAGCTGTCCGGAGGTCAATTCAAGCAAGAAGGCTATTTTGGAATATCGGCCTAACTTCAAAAAGGTAAGTGTCTTGCCTAACCTCGAGTGGGGGATTTAACCCTTATGCATCGAGTCTTATGTGCCATTTGTGAAATGTGAAAAGCCGTGTACGCGAGGTGACGAGTAAGTACTAGGGCTCGTATGTGCAAAATATATTGGGTTTAAGTCTTAGGAATATTGTGTAGTAAATTGGATAATTGTTGGCATCTATTTAATCATCTATTTGCCATGCCTAAATCCTTGTTGGTTGAACTTGTTGTTATATAACAATTTGATGTGATTGTTATTTGAATATTTATGTAATTCCTTGAGTTTGTTTGTTTGATAATTCTAGGAATTTAATTTTATTTTGAATTTTTCCTATGCAAATAATTAATTAAGCAAGTTTAAGAAGAAGCGTTAATATAATTATCTAAATTTATATTAATGAAGGCTTTGATTTATGCTGAATAATTAGATTCCTGCAGTTCAGACTTTTTGTATTGAACAGTACCCTACGGACTGAGAGGAAAATATTTCGCAAAAGAACGCGTTTCTGCGGCCCATTATGCGGCCACATAATTACTCTACGGACCGCATAATGGCCGCACAGTGAAGCAGTAAGTTTGGCCAATTTGAGGTCAGTTTTGCGATCGATTATGCGACCGCATAATCGATACGCGGACCGCATATCGGTCACATAATTCCTCTTGGGTTTCTGCGGAGGGAGTTCTGTGGTGCATTATGCGACCGCAGAACAAGTATGCGGACCGCATACTGGTCGCATACCTGAGCCGAAGGTTTAGGCCCCTGAGGGACATTTCTGCGGTCACTTTGCGGACCGCATAACCATTATTCGGTCGCATATGTGACCGCAGACCTGTGTCGGGGCACTATTTTTCTTAATTTAAAACCCGACTCCCATCCGTAAAACACCCCCTTAGGTCTATTTTGAGCTCATTTTCTGATACTTCTAGAGTGTGAGAGAGAGGGTTCAAGAGGGAGGGCCTAATTTTCATCAATCAATCTTCAACCATCACTTAAAGCTTAGAAATACTCAAGTAGAGCACCCAATTTTTTCATCCAAAAAGGTAAGATTTCATCACCCCAGCTCTTAATTTCAAACATAGCTATAATGGGGTACTAGGGTAATACTTCATGGGTATAAGAGTGGTTCATCTTGCATGCAAATGATAAAAAGTGTGGGAAAAATTAAAAGTGAACTAGAACTATGAACATTTTCCTAATTTTGGGTTCAATTTGTATATAGCAAAAATAGATTGAGGTTGCTAAGGGTTCCGGATAATTGTAGAGTCTAAAGAAGCGCAATTGAGGTATGTATGGCTAACTCTTTTCCTTAGAATCGAACTCCTGGTGTCCGAATAATTGGCATAAGTTCCAACTTGATTATACTAGAATTGTTTGCCTTAGTGTGTTTGATTGAAAGATTCATGTTCCCATATTGTTTTAGATGGTTACCATGTCATCATGCTATTTAAGAACGTAATTATGATTTTCCAAGCTCCTTCCCTTATGTGATGGTACTTATCGACATGAATGATGATGTTATTTAAACAAATAAAAAGCGAAAGACTTGAATTGTAAAATGTGCCCAAGTGCCAAGAACTACTTAATAAATGAGGCTGTTTGTGCCATGTAATGAAGATGGGAAAGAAATGTGAATTGAGTGGACAGTTGAAAGAGGTTATGTCTCAAGTGAGATGGCTTAGCCGATCAGGCCGAGATCGGACGCCATGCTGTACACATGGTGGCATTTGTATTGGAATTATTGAATTACATTGTAGATATGGATATGTCTCACTTGAGATGGCTTAGCCGGTCGGGCCGAGACTGGACTCCGTATAAAAACATGGTGGCATTGTGAGTTGTGGCTTGGCACTAAAGATTATTAATCCAAAAAGATGGAAAGATTGAATTGGAAACTATGTGATCCTTACTTGGTGTTTTCTTTGTATTTCTATGAAGTACTTATTGATTATTATGACTGCCTTCTCTTTGTTTCACTGTTCATTCTACTAAGATTAGTGTTTGCCTTACATACTAGTACTATTCGACAGTACTAACGTCCCTTTTGCCGGGGGCGCTACCTCTTTGAATGGATGTAGGTGGTTCCATCGCAGATAGTGCCGATTGCAGATAGTGGTGCTCTCTTTCTCTCCTCACAACGGTTTTGGTGAGCCTCATTTCTCTCAGGGGTCATGTAGTCCTTCTTTTGTATAAGTTTTCACATTTTGAGGTATAGTCGGGGCCTTGTTGCGGGCATTGTCATGTAGCTATTTTGTGTCCTTAGAGGCTCCGTAGACATTTTTGTGGGTCATGTATGTATGTTGGGGCGGTCGTTAGATCGAGTTATATTTTGGAAACTTAACAATGGTATAATGCATTTAATTATAAATGAACTAGCAACGTTTATATATTTATATAACTGATATCTCCCCTATTTTACATATTGTGACGCATTCCCTTTTTGGATCATGAATGAGTCGGGTAGGAAAGGTTTACAGGGCTTGCTTGACCGGGTTCACTCGGTTGAGTGCTGGTCGCGCTCCTCGAGGTTGGGGCGTGACATATTCATACTACACTTCTGCACATTTTTGTGCAGAGCCAGGTATTGGTGCTATCAGACTCAGACAGAGTTAAAGTGTGATTGCAAGGATTCAAGGTAGAGCTGCTTGGTCATCACAGTCCCTTGGAGTCTTTTCATTTAATTGTACTGTTAATTTATAATCAAATAGTATTGTATATTCGGTCCTCGTGATCATTCCATGTATTCAGTTAAAGTTCGTGACTCAGTACTACCAGTCTTGGGAAGTTGCATATTCATATTTGTTCCGCTGTCAGTTTTGATTATTTATTTAATTTAATAAAAATGGTTTCAAAATGTAATTGAAATCGGTTTACCTAGTCTTAGAGACTAGGTGCCATCACGACGCCTGTGGTGGGATTTTGGGTCGTGATAAGTTGGTATCAGAGCTCTAGGTTCATAGGTTCTACGAGTCACGAACAAGTTTAGTAGAGTCTTGTGGATCGGTACAGAGACGTCTGTACTTATCTTCGAGAGGCTACTGAACTGTTAGGAAATTTCCATTTCTTTCATTCCTGTCGTGCGGAATTTGTTGAATTTGGAATTTGAAACTTTGTATCTCCATTCTCTCACAGATGATGAGGACACGTGCTACTAGGTTAGCTGAGCAGGCATCCGCACATACTGATCAAAGTAATGAATAAAAGACATGCAATGCATGATTAGATGAATATCACACAACTCACCTTTAAGGGAGGTTTGAGTGAAATAAAGAGAATAAATATTATTGTGTGGTTACATGAATATGTCATTGGTCGCGTACATGTGATTCGCCAAAAAAAATATATATTTTGTTGTGCCTTATAAAAGCTTATTAAAGGCAAAATTAAAGCAAGAAATGATTTTGCTTATGATGATTTTGACCATGACAATTTATTATGATATAATTTTCTCTATGAAGGAGAAATTTACCATATGAATGGTGTGACAAAAGAACTTGTAGTACAAAAGTTGTTAAGTGCTCCGGAAAAATTAATTTGTTACTACCCGGATGAATAAAATTATTCACGACATTGATATTGTAAAGTCTCAAAAGAAACTTTTTGAGTTTCAAATATATAAGTCAAAGTGGTTGGCATATTGAGACTATAAATGAAAGGAATATTGAATATATTCATATTTCTATAATCATAACGGGTAAATATGAAAGGTTACCCGATTTTCTTTCTATTTGTACTACACAAATATAAGCATGATGATGGAATCATATGTCACAAGTAAACTAGAGGTTTATTGAAATAAATATTAGTCGGCATGACAAGTTGACCATCTCGGTTTAATTATGATGCGAAAAATTAATTGAGAATTACATTGGCATATATTCAAAAAATATAAGATTTTTCAAGAATTCTCTAGTGCTGCTTATTCTCATGATATACTAGTTAAGGTTGTGATTCAATCCCTCGATTTCTGGAACGAATAAAAGGTGATAAATATATGGGCCCAATCACCTTCCATGTGGACCGTTTACTATAATATGATTTTAATAGATGCATCTATTCTATGGTCACATGTGCATTTGTTATCAACTTGCAGTTTGGTTTTTGCAAGATTGATTGCTCAAATTATTAGAGCACAGTTCCAGAATATAAATTATGATGATTTATCTTGATAATACTAGTTTAAATCCAAGTCAGTTTAGCAGAAATTATATGCCTCCAATTATATCTAAATTGTTGGTTATGAGAACAAAATTTCCAAAATAAAATTTGGTATGTGATGTATTATTTAATATACAATAGCACTTGTACGCATCTAGCCAAGTTATGATAAGTTCTCCCTATCACAATGTAACAACCCGACTTGTCGTTTTAAGAATTTAAGCCCTGTCTAGCGGCATAAGGCCCTGAGCAGCTTCTTATTATGTGTATTGACTTGCGTCCGTGGTTGAATTCAGTTACCGGATGATTCAGAGTGATTTGGGACACTTAGTCCCTAAAACGGAAGCTTAAGTCTAAGGATTTTAACCGTAGTCGGAAATGTGTGAAGACGACTCCGGAATGAAATTTTGATGATGTCAATAGCTCTGTATGGTGATTATGGACTAAGGAGCATGTCCGAAAAATTAATTGGAGGTATGTAGAGGAATTCGGCTTGAAATGGCAAAAGATGAATTTTTGGGAAGTTTGATCTAGGGGTTGACTTTTTGATATCAGGTCCGGAATCCGATTCTGGAAATTTGAATAGCTTCGTTATTTCAATTATGTCTTGTGTGCAAAATTCGAAGTCATTCCAGATTGATTTGATGTGTTTCGGCACAAGATATAGAATTTGAAATTTCAAAGTTCATTAGGCTTGAATTGGGATATGATTTGTGGCTTTGATGCTGTTTGATATGATTTGAGGCCTCGATCAAGTTCGTGTTATGTATTGAGACTGGTTGGTACGATTGGACCTGGTCCCGGGGACCTCGGGTTTGATTCGGGATGGTTCCGGACCAAGTTTGGGTGTTTTGATGCTGTTGGTTGCTGGTTCTGGTGTTGTTCTTTGCGTTCGCGAGGAGCCTCTTGCACTCGCAAAGAAGGATTTTGCCGTTGGGACTTTGTTCTTTGTGCTCGCGAAGAGGTTCTCGCGTTCGCGAAGAAGGAAATTTTGTTGTTCGTCGTCTAACTTTAGAGGCCCATATCTAGCAATCTATAAGGAATTTGGAGATGATTCAAAACTAAAAGTTATATCCCTTTGTATTTAGTTTCCAAAAAGGTAAACCATTTATCATTTGGAGTTGTGTATAAAAGGTTATGGTGGATATACTATAGGCTGTCCGGGAAGAGTTTAGAAATCTCTGTTGCACAGGGCTGACTTTGGAAGCTTATATGTCATAATCTATAAGGATTTGGGAGATGACCAACAAATGAAAGTTATAGCCCTTGAAGTCTAGTTTTCAGAAAGTCAAACCATTCATATTTGGAGTTTCGTATAAAACGTTATGACCATTATACTAAAGGCTATCTGAGAAGAGTTTGAAAATGACTTTAGAAGAATTTGTTCATCGCGAACGCGAAGAACAAACCCCTGGGCAACAGAATAAAGTCCAAATTCGTGTCATTCTTCCATTTTTGGACCAAGGAAGCTCGGGTGAGGCGATCTTTTGAGAGTTTTTCAAGGAAAACATTAGGGTAAGAATTCTTAACTTGATTTGGGTTAAATTACATGAATCTATTGTTGTTTTTATCACTAAATTAGTGAATTGGGTTGAAAAATTTAGAAAACCCTCTTGGTTTAAATTTAAGATTTGGAGGTTGATTTGTTATTGGAATTCGATAAAATTTGTATGGTGGAACTCGTATCAGAATGGGTGTTCGGATTTCATGAAAATTATGTTGGGTTTCGAGAGGCGAGTCCCGCGTTGACTTTTGTTGACTTTTTGGAATAAAATTTTATGTCGATGTATTATTATCCGGAATTATTTCTGATGAATTTTAATGAAGTTGTACAATTAATTTAGATAGATTTGAGCTGTCCGGAGGTCAATTCAAGCAAGAAGGCTATTTTGGAATATCGGCCTTACTTCAAAAAGGTAAGTGTCTTGCCTAACCTCGAGTGGGGGAATTACCCCTTATGCATCGAGTCTTATGTGCCGTTTGTGAAATGTGAAAAGCCGTGTACGCGAGGTGACGAGTAAGTACTCGGGCTCGTATGTGCAAAATATATTGGGTTTAAGTCTTAGGAATATTGTGTAGTAAATTGGATAATTGTTGGCATTTATTTAATCATCTATTTGCCATGCCTAAATCCTTGTTGGTTGAACTTGTTGTTATATAACAATTTGATGTGATTGTTATTTGAATATTTATGTAATTCCGTGAGTTTGTTTGTTTGATAATTCTAGGAATTTAATTTTATTTTGAATTTTCCCTATGCAAATAATTAATTAAGCAAGTTTAAGAAGAAGCGTTAATATAATTATCTAAATTTATATTAATGAAGGCTTTGATTTACGCTGAATAATTAGATTCCTGCAGTTCAGCCTTTTTGTATTGAACAGTACCCTACGGACTGAGAGGAAAATATTTCGCAAAAGAACGCGTTTCTGCGGCCCATTATGCGGCCATATAATTACTCTGCGGACCGCATAATGGCCGCACAGTGAAGCAGTAAGTTTGGACAATTTGAGGTTTGCGATCGATTATGCGACCGCATAATCGATATGCGGACCGCATATCGGTCACATAATTCCTCTTGGGTTTCTGCGGAGGGAGTTCTGTGGTGCATTATGTGACTGCAGAACAAGTATGCGGACCGCATACTGGTCGCATACCTGAGCCGAAGGTTTAGGCCCCTGAGGGACATTTCTGCGGTCACTTTGCGGACCGCATAACCATTATTCGGTCGCATATGTGACCGCAGACCTGTGTCGGGGCACTATTTTTCTTAATTTAAAACCCGACTCCCATCCTTAAAACACCCCCTTAGGTCTATTTTGAGCTCATTTTCTGATACTTCTAGAGTGTGAGAGAGAGGGTTCAAGAGGGAGGGCCTAATTTTCATCAATCAATCTTCAACCATCACTTAAAGCTTAGAAATACTCAAGTAGAGCACCCAATTTTTTCATCCAAAAAGGTAAGATTTCATCACCCCAGCTCTTAATTTCAAACATAGCTATAATGGGGTACTAGGGTAATACTTCATGGGTATAAGAGTGGTTCATCTTGCATGCAAATGATAAAAAGTGTGGGAAAAATTAAAAGTGAACTAGAACTATGAACATTTTCCTAATTTTGGGTTCAATTTGTATATAGCAAAAATAGATTGAGGTTGCTAAGGGTTCCGGATAATTGTAGAGTCTAAAGAAGCGCAATTGAGGTATGTATGGCTAACTCTTTTCCTTAGAATCGAACTCCTGGTGTCCGAATAATTGGCATAAGTTCCAACTTGATTATACTAGAATTGTTTGCCTTAGTGTGTTTGATTGAAAGATTCATGTTCCCATATTGTTTTAGATGGTTACCATGTCATCATGCTATTTAAGAACGTAATTATGATTTTCCAAGCTCCTTCCCTTATGTGATGGTACTTATCGACATGAATGATGATGTTATTTAAACAAATAAAAAGCGAAAGACTTGAATTGTAAAATGTGCCCAAGTGCCAAGAACTACTTAATAAATGAGGATGTTTGTGCCATGTAATGAAGATGGGAAAGAAATGTGAATTGAGTGGACAGTTGAAAGAGGTTATGTCTCAAGTGAGATGGCTTAGCCGATCAGGCCGAGATCGGACGCCATGCTGTACACATGGTGGCATTTGTATTGGAATTATTGAATTACATTGTAGATATGGATATGTCTCACTTGAGATGGCTTAGCCGGTCGGGCCGAGACCGGACTCCGTGTAAAAACACGGTGGCATTGTGAGTTGTGGCTTGGCACTAAAGATTATTAATCCAAAAAGATGGAAAGATTGAATTGGAAACTATGTGATCCTTACTTGGTGTTTTCTTTGTATTTCTATGAAGTACTTATTGATTATTATGACTGCCTTCTCTTTGTTTCACTGTTCATTCTACTAAGATTAGTGTTTGCCTTACATACTAGTAGTATTCGACAGTACTAACGTCCCTTTTGCCGGGGGCGCTACCTCTTTGAATGGATGTAGGTGGTTCCATCGCAGATAGTGCCGATTGCAGATAGTGGTGCTCTCTTTCTCTCCTCACAACGGTTTTGGTGAGCCTCATTTCTCTCAGGGGTCATGTAGTCCTTCTTTTGTATAAGTTTCCACATTTTGAGGTATAGTCGGGGCCTTGTTGCGGGCATTGTCATGTAGCTATTTTGTGTCCTTAGAGGCTCCGTAGACATTTTTGTGGGTCATGTATGTATGTTGGGGCGGTCGTTAGATCGAGTTATATTTTGGAAACTTAACAATGGTATAATGCATATAATTATAAATGAACTAGCAACGTTTATATATTTATATAACTGATATCTCCCCTATTTTACATATTGTGACGCATTCCCTTTTTGGATCATGAATGAGTCGGGTAGGAAAGGTTTACAGGGCTTGCTTGACCGGGTTCACTCGGTTGAGTGCTGGTCGCGCTCCTCGAGGTTGGGGCGTGACATATTCATACTACACTTCTGCACATTTTTGTGCAGAGCCAGGTATTGGTGCTATCAGACTCAGACAGAGTTAAAGTGTGATTGCAAGGATTCAAGGTAGAGCTGCTTGGTCATCACAGTCCCTTGGAGTCTTTTCATTTAATTGTACTGTTAATTTATAATCAAATAGTATTGTATATTCGGTCCTCGTGATCATTCCATGTATTCAGTTAAAGTTCGTGACTCAGTACTACCAGTCTTGGGAAGTTGCATATTCATATTTGTTCCGCTGTCAGTTTTGATTATTTATTTAATTTAATAAAAATTGTTTCAAAATGTAATTGAAATCGGTTTACCTAGTCTTAGAGACTAGGTGCCATCACGACGCCTGTGGTGGGATTTTGGGTCGTGACAAGTTGGTATCAGAGCTCTAGGTTCATAGGTTCTACGAGTCACGAACAAGTTTAGTAGAGTCTTGTGGATCGGTACAGAGACGTCTGTACTTATCTTCGAGAGGCTACTGAACTGTTAGGAAATTTCCATTTCTTTCAATCCTGTCGTGCGGAATTTGTTGAATTTGGAATTTGAAACTTTGTATCTCCATTCTCTCACAGATGATGAGGACACGTGCTACTAGGTTAGCTGAGCAGGCATCCGCACATACTGTTAGGGCTGCAAGAGGCCGGGGCCGAGGTAGAGGTCGATGCAGAGGTCGAGGAAGGGCACGTGTCGCAACTAGCGCACCTGTCAGAACAATAGTTGAGGAGCCGCCAGTAGCTCCAGTTGGGGGATAGGTACCAGAAGCACCTGTTGTTACTCTCGGACTTCAGGACACTTTGTCATAGTCCCTGAGTATGTTTGGTACATTAACTCAGGCGGGATTGATCTCTGTTGCACCAAATATTTTGCAAATTGGGGGAGTGGCTCAGAATTCTACCACAACTCCAGAGTAGCAGGTTTACGTTGGTCAGGTTCCGGGTGTAGTACCAATACAACATGTTATTCCGGTTCGGCCTGAGGTCAGGCCAGAGGCATCAGAAGAAGAACAAAAGAGACTTGAAAGGTTTAAGAGGTATAGTCCACCTACTTTCAGTGGCACAACTACAGAGGATGCCTAAGGATTTCTAAAAATTTGTCACCATATTCTCCGTACCATGGGTATTGTGGAAGTGAGCGGAGTTGCCTTTACTACATTTCAACTGTCAGGCACATCGTATCGGTGGTGGCAAATCAATTAAGAAGGTAGACCAGTCGATGCAACACCACCAACTTGGGCTCAATTTTCGGAAATGTTCTTGAAAGAGTTTGTTCCCCAGACCCTTCGAGATGCGTGGCGCACATAGTTTGAACGGTTACGTCAGGGAACTATGACAGTGTCAAAATATACTATCAGGTTCAGTGAGTTAGCCCACCATGCACCTATCTTGGTCCCTACAATTAGAGAGCGGGTCCACAGATTCATTGAGGGGCTCGATTATGAAATTAAAATATGCATGGCTCGAGAGTTGCAAATTGATACTCAATTTCAACAAGTAGTGGAGATTGCAAGGAAAATTGAGGGTGTTTTAGGCGAGGAAAGGGAGTCTAAGGAGGTCAAAAGGTCTTGAAGATCTGGAGGGTTCGGTGGATTTTACTCTTCAGCTAAGACCCATTATAGTGGAGGCTCGAGCAGTTGGTCAGCTCAGTCAGGCACATCAGATTACTCGGGGTGCTCCAGTTTATAGTGCACCACCGACACGAGACTCTTACAATGGCTATTCCAGTTATCCGGTACAGACTCAGTACGAGAAGTCGCGACCTCAGAGGGGTTGTTATGAGTATGGTGATACTAGGCATATCATGAGAGATCGTCCTAGACTTGGGAGGGGTGGATTTCATCAGAACACTCCAGCTACAAGCTATATTCTAGTTGATACTCTACATGCACAATCAACTAGAGGTGGAGGACGGGTGGGTAGAGGGCGCCTGAGAGGTGGAGGCCCGACCTGTTGATATGATCGCTGTGATTTGGCTGAGGCCGATACACTGGATGGTGTCGTTACATGTACGATCCTGATTTTTATTATAAAAGGATATTTTCCCTTAATTTGATTCGGTTCTGAATATTGAGGTGAGTCCTCCTATCATGCTCCACTTATGGGCGAGCTTCGTAAATTTGTGATCCACTTATATGTTTATCCTGTTGCGAGATTTAAAGATGTGAGCTCGTGTCTGTCATTTTATTTTTGTGCACCATTGAGGGCTATAAGTCCAAAAGAAAAATTTTATTATTCATTACAGTGGGTTTTGATGTGATTTCGGAAAAATTGATTTCAATTTTTATAAATTATATGCCCTACCGGTATGAGGGTTCGTTATGTGTTATGAAAAATATTTACGAAATTTATTGAAAAGAAGAAAGAAAGGAAATTAAAACTTAGTTGGCACAATGTGCAAAATACTTGTGATTCGGAGTTGAGGACGAGATCCTCGCATTTTTACATGATGTGAAATATTTAAACCAGGCTACAAGCCGCGGTGGAAGTTATATAAGAACGAGGTCCTTGTGGTGAAATATATATGAGTTTAAAATTCTCCCTTTGTGAAATATAATTTGTACAATAATATTAATAGGGAGTCATGCCTGTTAGGCTTATCTGATAATGCTTGTATATTTTCTGTGCATATTCAGCCATTTTCCTGCTGTAAACATTGAGTTTTAACCTATAAGATGAGTGCCCTGGTGGCGTTAAATGTGACTCGTTAAATCGGGCAAATAGTTATGAGGTCTTCATGCCTCAGATTATGTTGTCAGTGTTGTGAAAAATTTGAAACGAGGTACTGGTTAATATGAGAATTATTGATGATGCTAGAATTAATTATGAACAACTTTTAGGACCTGAGATGTGGTGATGAGCATACATATGATGTACTTCATGTCCTGATATCATAATGATAATGCAATGCTTGTAATGCTGAGATCATGTTATGATATATACCTTATGGATGTATTGTTACAGGGGCGACCTTGCCGAAATTTTCTGAAAAATTTGGGAGTTAGAAAATTTTGGAAGATTGATATGTGTGAAAAAAGAGATAAATTATGTTATGTGTTTGAGGACGAAAGATCCTAAGCGGGAGAATGTAACACCCAAATTTTTTTTAAGTACTTCAACACTATCAAGAAAGTTAATGTGTGCGTAGGCACGAGTTGCTACGGCCAATTGAGACTAATACAGTGCGTTGATGAAAAATCAGACTTTCTGAAAATGTTTGGAGTATAAGAAATTGGTCTTAAGGTTCACAAATATGGATAAAAGAAATAATCTCAAATGAGATGGTGTTGCCGGATTTACCTATAATGCAGTAACGTGGGACCAACCGTGAGTATATGTGTAAAGGTAAAAATCATCAATTTGGTAACCTCAGGTTAATTATTAGCATATTCAAGGATGATCAAAATTCCATTCTGGAGTCGTCTTCACACAATTCTGACTATGGTAAAAATCCTAAGACTTAATCTTCCGTTTTGGGGACCAAGTGTCCCAAATCACTCCGAATTATCCGGTAACTGAATTCAACCACGCACACAAGTCAATACATATAATAAGAAGCTGCTCAGCGCCTTATGCCGCTAGACAGGGCTTAAATTCTTAAAATGATAAGTTGGGTCGTTACATTCTCCACCTCTTAAACAAATAGCTTCGTATGGTGATTATGGACTTAGGAGCGTGTCCAAAAAATTATTTGGAGGTCTGTAAAGGAATTTGGCTTGAAATGGAGAAATATGAATTTTTGGGAAGTTTGACCAGGGAGTTGACTTTTTGATATTGGGTCCGGAATCCGATTCTAGAAATTTTATTTTAATTATGACTTTTGTGCAAAATTTGAAGTTATTCCAGATTGATTTGATGTGTTTCGGCACAAGATATAGAATTTGAAATTTCAAAGTTTATTAGGCTTGAATTGGGGTATGATTTGTGGCTTTGATGTTGTTTGATGTGATTTGAGGCCTCGATCAAGTTCGTGTTATGTATTGAGACTGGTTGGTACGATTGGACCTGGTCCCGGGGACCTCGGGTTTGATTCGGGGTGGTTCCGGACCAAGTTTGGGTGTTTTGATGCTGCTGGTTGCTGGTTCTGGTGTTGTTCTTCGCGTTCGCAAGGAGCCTCTCGCGTTCGCGAAGAAGGATTTTGCCGTTGGGACTTTGTTCTTCGCGCTCGCGAAGAGGTTCTCGCATTCGCGAAGAAGGAAATTTTGTTGTTCGTCGTTTGACTTTAGAGGCCCATATCTCGCAATCTATAAGGAATTTGGAGATGATTCAAAAATAAAAGTTATAGCCCTTTGTATTTAGTTTTCAAAAAGGTAAAAAATTTGGAGTTGTGTTTATAACGTTATGGTGGATATACTATAGGCTGTCCGGGAAGAGTTTAGAAATCTCTGTTGCACAGGGCTGACTTTGGAAGCTTATATCTCGTAATCTATACGGAATTGGTAGATGAACAACATATGAAAGTTATATTCCATGAAGTCTAGTTTTCAGAAAGTCAAACCATTCACCATTTGGAGTTTTGTACAAAACGTTATGACTATTATACTAGAGGCTGTCTGAGAAGAGTTTGAAAATGACTTTTCTAGAATTTGTTCATCGCGAACGCGAGGGGGTGTCGCGAACGCGAAGAACAAACCGCTGGGCAGCAGAATAAAGTCCAAATTCGTGTCATTCTTCCATTTTTGGACCAAGGAAGCTCGGGCGAGGCGATTCTTCGAGAGTTTTTCAAGGAAAATATTGGGGTAAGAAGTCCTAACTTGATTTTGGTTAAATTACATGAATCTATTGTTGTTTTTATCACTAGATTAGTGAATTGGGTTGAAAAACTTAGAAAACCCTCTTGGTTTAAATTTAAGATTTAGAGGTCGATTTATTATTGGAATTCGATAAAATTGGTATGGTTGAACTCGTATCGGAATGGGTGTTCGGATTTTATGAAAATTATGTCGGGTTCTGAGAGGCGAGTCCCGCGTTGACTTTTGTTGACTTTTTGGAATAAAATTTTAAGTCGACGTATTATTATCCGGAATTGTTTCCGATGAATTTTAATGAAGTTGTGCAATTAATTTGGATAGATTTGAGCTGTCTGGAGGTCAATTCAAGTAAGAAGGCTATTTTGGAATATCGGCCTAACTTCAAAAAGGTAAGTGTCTTGCCTAACCTCGAGTGGGGGAATTACCCCTTAGTCATAGAGTCTTATGTGCCGTTTGTGAAATGTGAAAAGCCGTGTACGCGAGGTGACGAGTACGTACTCGGGCTTGTATGTGCAAAATATATTGGTTTTAAGTCTTAGGCATATTGTGTAGTAAATTGGATAATTGTTGGCATTTATTTAATCATCTATTTTTCATGCCTAAATCCTTGTTGGTTGAACTTCTTTTTATATAACAATTTGTTGTGATTGTTATTTGAATATTTATGTAAATCCGTAAGTTTGTTGGTTTGATAATTCTGGGAATTTAATTTTATTTTGAATTTTCCCTATGCAAATAATTAATTAAGCAAGTTTAAGAAGAAGCGTTAATATTATTATATAAATTTAGATTAATGAAGGCTTTGATTTATTGTCACGACCCAATTTCACCTATAGGCCGTGATGGCAAGCCAACTAATAAATTAAGAATACATTGATAAAATTTAAAACCAAGAAAATATAAACACAAACTCTACCAATGTGTATGCCAAGACTTAGTGTCACAAGTGAATGAGCATCTAGTAGATTATATAAAGCTCCAAATGCTATCTGAAATGAAATAGACAGAATGTAAATATAAGAAGAGACACTGGTAGCTGCAGAACGGCTCAGAAAGGCAGCTCACCACTATGCCTCGGGATGACGTGGGTATGTGATGATAGGTCCTCCACTAGTACCTGTCTCAGATCTTGCACAAAAAGTACTGCAAGTGTAGTATGAGTACGTAAACAACGTGTACCCAGTAAGTATCAAGCCTAATCTCGAAGTGGTAGAGACGAGATGGCCGACTTTGACACTCACTATGGGTCAATAATAATAACTAAAACAAAACTAGGATATTTAAATCAGCATGATTTACAGAATTTACAATAATTTATTTAATCAGCAGAAATAATCAAATACCTTCAAATGTAATAATTCTCAATATATTAATTAAAATTCTTTCAATTCAAATAATTTCCAATTTATCTATTAAACCTCATTTACAGGAGTAATAATTAATTCCTTAACAAGCAAGAATAATAATTCATTAAATTTCAAAGATTATCCAATTTATTAATTAGCTTCACAAGATGAATTAAATTATTAAAGTATCTTGTAATTTTTATTATTAAGCACAATTTCTGCCGAGGACGTACGGCCCGATCCAGAGTGTCGTGTACACTGTTGAGGGACGTGCGGCGCGATCCATAGATGCATCTATCCTGCCGAGGCGTGCGGCCCGCTCCACAAGAAAGGAGGACATTTTCTTATGTGCCTCCGGAAGGAGAGTATATTTATTATAAGATAAATTCGGGAGGAAAATAATTTCTTTTATCAATTAATTGATTTAAACAGAAAATCAAGCCTATGAGATTTCCATCCTTTAATACATTTATCTAACAATTCACAATATATTCATATATATATCAATTAATATTAATTAATTAAATAATACTATTTACACAAGTAATGCATGCTTTGAGTCCTAAACTACCCAGACTTTAGCATTAATAGTAGCTACGCATGGACTCTCGTCACCTCGTGCGTACATAGCTCCCCACAATTAGCAACAATTATTTAATTTTAATCACCTATGAGGTATTTCCCCCCTCACAAGATTAGACAAGAGACTTACCTCATCTTGCTCCAATTTAATTCACTATAAGGCCTTTTCCACGATTATCCAACTCTGTCTGGCTCGAATCTATCCAAAATAATTCGATACAATCACTAAAAATTATAGGAATTAATTCTATAATAAAATACTACATGTTTAATATAAATCCCGAAATTAATTAAAAATTCGTCAGTGGGACCCATGTCTCGAAATCCGGCAAAAGTTACGAAATCCGACAACCCATTCAATTACGAGTCCAACCATACCAGTTTCACTCAAATCTGACTAAGAATCGATACCGAAATCTCAAAAAAAATCATTTCTATGAGATTAATAAAAATTTCCCAAATTTAAATCTCAAAACACTAATTTATGGTGAAAACAATGATATACTTGTATATGTAGACCAAATCCGAGATAGAATCACTTACCCCAATGTTTTTCCCTTGAAAATCTGACAAAAGTCGCCTCTGCTCAAGCTCAAATTCGTCAAAAATGGCAAATGTGACAAATGTCCTCTTTTATAAACTGCCCAGGCAGCCTTCGGAAAATGGGCCTCGATCATGGCTTCAATCGTGGCCCTCGAGCCTGGGCTTCGGTCATGGCCTCAATCATGGCCTCGAGCTTGGGATTTGGTCATGGCTTCGATCAGGCCTCGAGCCTGGGACTCAGTCATGGCCTCGATCAAGTTTGATCATGGGTCTTGATCCTGGCCCTCGAGCCTTGCCTTCGATCATGGCCCTTGAGCCTTGCCTTCGATCATGGCCCTCGAGCTGGAACTTCGATCGTGACTTCGATACTGAGCCTCGTCCCTGGCTTCGACTCAGGCCTCGATCGTGGGCTCGATTTCTGGGTTCGATCTGGGGCTCGGTATCTGGGTTCGATCTGGGCTCGATCACATCCCAGAATATACAGCAGAAGGGAAAATTGCAGCAACTTTTTAAGTCCAACTTTTGAATCCGTTGACCATCCGAAACTCTCCCGAGGCCATCGAGACCTCAACCAAATATACCAACAGTCCTAAAACATCATACGAACTTAGTCCAACTTCTAAATCACATCAAACAACACTAAAACCATGAATCATACCCCAATTCAAACTTAATGAAACTAAGAGTTTTCAACTTCTACATTCGATGTCGGAACCTATCAAATCAACTCCGATTGACCTCAAATTTTACACACAAGTCATAAATGACATAACGGAGATATGAAAATTTTCAGAACTGGATTCTGACTCCGGTATCAAAAAGTCAACTCATCGGTCAAACGTCCAAACTTAAATTCTTGTTTTTAGCCATTTCAAGCGTAATTTAACTACGGACTTCCAAATACGGTTCCGAACACGCTTCTAAGTCCAAAATAACCATACGGAGCTGTTGGAATTTTTAAAAATTTCTATTCCGGGGTTGTTTTCTCAAAATGTTAACCGAAGACAAACTTAGAACTTTAAGGCCAACTTAAGGAACCAAGTGTACCGGTTTCACCCCAAACACTTCCAAATCCCGAACCAACCATCCCCGCAAGTCATAAATCATTACAAACACATACAGGAAGTTTTATTTTAGGGAACGGGGTTCTAAAAGTTAAAATGACCGGTTGGGTCATTACATTCTCCACCTCTTAAACAAACGTTCGTCCACGAACGGGTTTAGAATTGTACCTGGAGTGCTGAATAAGTGTGGATATCTGCTCTGCATGCCTTCCTCGGCCTCCCAAGTTGCTTCCCCGACTGGTTGGCCCCTCCACTGGACCTTTACTGCAGAAATCCTCTTGGACCTCAACTGGCGAACCTGTTTATCAACAATGGCAATTGGCTCCTCTTCATAACCCAAGCTATTATCTAGCTGAACTGTGCTAAAGTCTAACACATGTGATAGGTCGGCATGATGCTTCCGGAGCATAGATACGTGGAAAACCGAATGAACTCTCGATAGGGTGGGAGGAAATGCAAGCTCATAAGCAACCTCCCCAACTCGTTTCAACACCTCAAATGGGCCTATAAACCTTGGGCTCAACTTGCCCTTCTTCCCGAATCTCATAATTCCCTTCATCGGCGAAACCTTCAAGAGAACTTTTTCACCTACCATAAATGATATATCACGCGCTTTCTGATCCGCATAACTCTTTTGTCTGGACTGTGTTACCAAATCGGTACCATATAACTTAGCCTCACCCGGCTCAAACCATCCGATAGGTGAACGACATCACCGACCATATAAAGCCTCAAATGGAGCCATCTCGATGTTGGATTGGTAACTGTTATTATAAGCAAACTCGGCCAAAGGCAGGAAACGATCCCACTAACCTCCAAAGTCGATCACACATTCCCTGAGCATATCCTCCAAAATCTGAATTGTTCGCTCTGACTGTCCGTCGGTCTGTGGATGAAAGGTTGTGCTGGGCTCTACACGGGTCCCCAACTCACTCTGTACTGCTCTCCAGAAATGTGAAGTAAACTAAGGGCCTCTATCTGATATGATGGAAATTGGCACACCTCCTGAATATAAATCTGGGCCAACCTCTCTGAAGTATATGTAGTCACAACATGAATAAAATGTGTCGACTTGGTCAACCTGTCAACAATCACCCAAACTGCATCAAACATCCTCAAGGTCCGCGGCAACCCAACTACAAAGTCCATAGTAATTCGTTCCCATTTCCACTCTGGTATAGTCATCTGCTGAAGTAGGCCACCTGGCCTCTGGTGCTCATATTTCACTTGCTGGAAATTTAGACATCTAGATACATACTCAACTATATCCTTTTTCATTCGTTGCCACCAATAATGTTGCCTTAAGTCACGATACATCTTAGTAGCACTCAGATGAATAGAATACCGAGAACTGTGTGCCCTTTCCAGGATCTTTTTCCTCAGTCCATCCACATTAGGAACACATAGATGATCCTGGAGTCGCAGAACACCATCCACTCTAATAGTAACTTCCTTGGCACCACCTCGTAGTACCGTTTCACGAAGAACCATCAAGTATGGGTCATCATACTGGCAAGCCTTGATCTGCTCAAATAGTGAAGATTGGGCCACCACACATGCAAGAACTCGGTTGGGCTCTGAAATATCCAGCCTCACAAGTTTGTTAGCCAAGGACTGAATATCTTAGGCTAATGGCCTTTTCTCTGCTGAAATGAAAGCCAAACTACCCATACTCTCTGCCTTCCTGCTCAAGGCATCTGCAACCACATTTGCTTTGCCCGGATGATACAAGATAGTAATATCATAATCCTTTAGTAACTCCAGCCATCTGCACTGCCTCAAATTTAGATCCCTCTGCTTGAATAAATGCTGCAAACTATGATGATCAGTGTAAACTTCACAAGACACCCCATAAAGATAATGCCTCCAAATCTTTTGAGCGTGAACAATCGCAGCTAACTCCAAATCATGTACTGGATAATTCTTCTCATGGGGCTCCAGCTGACGTGAAGCATATGCAATAACTCGCCTTTCCTGCATCAATACACAACCCAAGCCAACGTGTAACGCGTCGCAATACACTGTATATATATTCCCGAACCAGATGGTAACACTAACACGAGTGCTGTAGTCAGTGCTGTCTTGAGCTTCTGAAAGCTTGACTCACAATCATCGGACCATCGGAACTGAAAACCCTTCTGGGTTAATTTGGTCAAAGGTGCTGCAATAGATGAAAAACCTTCCACGAACCGACGATAATAACCTGCTAAACCCAGAAAACTCCTGATCTCAGTCACCGAAGTGGGACGATGCCAATTCTGAACTGCCTCAATCTTTTTGGGATCAACTTTAATACCTTCGCCCGATATAATATGTCCCAAAAATGCTACAGACTCTAGCCAAAACTCACATTTAGAGAACTTAGCATATAGCTTTTGTTCCCGCAATGTCTGAAGCACTACTCTCATATGCTGCTCATGTTCCTCCTTACTGCGCGAATAGATTAAGATGTCATCAATGAAGACAATGACAAACGAATCAATATATGGCATGAATACTCTATTCATCAGATCCATAAACGCTGCCGGGGCATTAGTTAAACCGAAGGACATCACCAGAAACTCATAATGACCATATCTAGTCCGAAAAGCAGTCTTCGGAACATCCGAATCCTGAATCTTCAACTAATGGTACCCCAACCTCAAGTCGATCTTAGAGAATACCCTAGCACCCTACAACTGGTCAAATAGATCATCAATACGTGGTAACGGGTACTTGTTCTTAATAGTGACTTTGTTCAATTGGCGATAATCAATACACATCGACATTGTTCCATCCATCTTTTTCAAAAATAATACTGGTGCACCGCAAGGCGATACACTCGGTCTGACAAACCCTTTGGCTAGTAACTCTTCAAGCTGTTCTTTCAATTCTTTCGGAGCCATGCGATACGATGGGATAGATATAGGCTGGGTATCTGAAGCCAAGTCAATACAGAAATCAATATCACGATCAGATGGCATACCTGGAAGATCTGACGGAAATACATTGGGGAACTCCCGAACTACAGGCACTGAATCAATTACCGGAGTCTCTGCAGTAGTATCCCGAACATAGGCAAGATAAGCCAAACAACCCTTCTCAACCATGTGTTGAGCCTTTATAAAAGAAATAACTCAATTAAATGAACTAACATGCGAACCCTTCCACTCCAGCTTAGGAAATGCTGGAATAGCCAAGGTAACAGTCTTGGCATGAGAATCTAGAATATCATGATATGGAGATAACCTATCCATACCCAGAATAATTTCAAAATCGGTCATCTCAAGCAATAGGAGATCTGCTCTAGTTTCATAACCACAGAATGTAATAATACAGGACCGGTAGATCCAGTTCACAACAACAGAATCGCCCACAGGAGTGGACACAAAAACATGAGTACTCAAGGACTCACGAGAAACACCCAGGAATGGAGCAAATAGAGATGACACATATGAATACATAGATCCTGGATCAAATAATACTGAGGCATCTTTGCCACAAATAGAAATAATACCTGTAATCACGGCATCTGAAGCCTCTGCATCTGGTCTAGTCGAAAAAGCATAGTACCGAGCTGGAGCGCCAACTGTCTAGCCTCCGCCTGGCTGACCTCCACCTATAGGACGGCCCCTACCCACCTGTCCTCCACCTCTGGGTGGTCGGACTACTGGTGGAGCAACTGGTCCGATAAGCATAGGCTGCTGACCCTGCTGTACAGGTCTACCCCGAAGCCTGGGGCAAAACCTCCTCATGTGACTGGAATCCCCGCACTCGTAACAACTCTTTGGTGCGATAGGCTGCTGACTTAATGTCTGGCCCTGGGGACATGAATACCCACTGGGAGGACCCTGAATAGCTGGTGGGCGGTAATAACTCTCTGGGATAGCACTGAGATAAGGTCGCACTGGAGCACCTCGAGGAGATGGTGGTGCTGGATATGGGGGTCTGCTGGACTGCCCCCTCACGAACTGACCTCTGCCCCCGGACGGAGCACCTCTGAACTCTCCAGAGTACCTGAATCGCTTATCTCTCATAATCTGCTCTCGGCTCCGTTGACATACACCCTCAATCCTCCGGGCTATCTCCACAACTCGCTCATAAGAAGTACCCATCTCAACCTCTCGAGCCATAGTGGCCTGAATACCAGTATGTAAACCGGCTACAAACCTCCGCACTCTCTCCGCCTCAGTAGGGAGTATCATTAGTGCATGGTGAGATAATTAGGAAAACCTCGCCTCATAATCAGTCACTGACATCTGACCCTGCTGGAGCTGCTCAAACTGAAACCGCAACTCTTCCCTCTGGGAGGGTGGAATATACCTATCCAAGAAGATACGGGTGAACCTGTCCCAAGTCATGGGAGGAGAATCTGCTGGTCTGCCAAGAGCATAAGACTGCCACCGTCTACGGGCTCTACCCTCTAGCTGAAAAGTAGTGAAATCAACCCCATGGGATTCCAATATCCTCATGTTGTATAGTCTATCCTTGCAACGATCAATGAAATCCTGTGGATCCTCATGTCGCTCACCCCCGAAGACAGGAGGATGTAGTCTAGTCCATCTATCCAATAGTTTTCGAGGATCGGCGGCTACAGCTGGCCTGGGCTCAGGCACCCTGCATCTGATATACAGCAGCTGCTGCCTGTCCATGAGCCTGCGCGGTAGGGGTTTGTGCTCCCCTGCCCGCCTGAGATGTGGCTGGGTCAGCCGGAAATAAACCGGCCTGAGTCATATTGTCCATGAATCGCAGCATACGTTCCATGACATCCTGAAATCCCGGTGCAGATGTGAAGTCCACCGGAGCTGGCTCTGCCACAGGAACCTCACCTTGCTCCTCAATAATGGGATTCTCTATTGGATCCACTGGAGGCATAACCGGAATAGTCCTGGGATGTCCTCGCCCTCTACCACGGATTGGAGCCTTCCCTCGGCCTCTACCTCGGCCTCTAGCAACTGGGGGAGTAGCTCTTCCCCGGTCTGGAACTTCATTCGAACGCGTTCTCACCATCTGTGAGAAATAAGAGAAGGATTTTTAGTGCTACATTAATTGCACGATGGAATGTGAAGAAAGGTAATTTCCTAACACCCTATAGCCTCTCGAAGATAAGTACAGATGTCTCTGTACCGATCCACAAGACTCTATTAGGTCTGCTCATAACTTGTGAGACCTACGTGAACCTAGTACTCTGATACTATGTTGTCACGACCCAATTTCACCTGTAGGTCGTGATGGCACCCAACACTACAGTTAGGCAAGCCAAATAATAAATTAAGCATACATTGATAAAATTTAAAACCAAGAAAATATAAACACAAACTCTACCAATGTGTGTGCCAAGACCTGGTGTCACAAGTGAATGAGCATTTAGTAGATTATACAAAACTCCAAATATTGTCTGAAATGAAATAGACAGAATGTAAGTATAAGAAGAGACACTGGTAGCTGTAGAACGGCTTAGAAAGGCAGCTCACCACTATGCCTCGGGATGACGTGGGTATGTGATGATAGGTCCTCCACTAGTACCTGTCTCAGATCCTAATTTCGAAGTGGTAGAGACGAGATGGCCGACTTTGACACTCAGTATGGGTCAATAATAATAACTGAAATAAAACTAGGATATTTAAATCAGCATGATTTATAGAATTTACAATAATTTATTTAATCAGCAGAAATAATCAAATTCCTTCAAATGTAACAATTCTCAATATATTAATTAAAATTCCTTCAACTCAAATAATTTCCAATTTATCAATTAAACCTCATTTACAGGAGTAACAATTAATTCCTTAACAAGCAAGAATAATAATTCATTAAATTTCAAAGATTATCCAATTTATGAATTAGCTTCACAAGCTGAAATAAATTATTAAAGTATCGTGTAATTTTTATTATTAAGCATGATTTCTGCCAGGACGTACGGCCCGATCCAGAGTGTCGTGTACACTGCCATGGGACATGCGGCGCGATCCATAGATGCATCTATCTTGCCGAGTCGTTCGGCCCGCTCCACAAGAAAGGAGGACATTTTCTTATGTGCCTCAGGAAGGAGAGTATATTTATTATAAGATAAATTCGGGAGGAGAACAATTTCTTTTAACAATTAATTGATTTAAATAGAAAATCAAGCCTATGAGATTTCCATCCTTTAATATCTTTATCTAACAATTCACAATATATTCATATATATCAATTAATATTAATTAATCAAAGAATACTATTTACAAAAGTAATGCATGCTTTGGGTCCTAAACTACCAGGACTTTAGCATTAATAGTAGCTACGCACGGACTCTCGTCACCTCGTGTGTACGTAGCCCCCCACAATTAGCAACAATTATTTAATTTTAATCACCTATGAGGTAATTTCTCCCTCACAAGATTAGATAAAGAGACTTACCTCGTCTTGCTCCAATTTAATCCACTATAAGGCCTTTTCCACGATTATCCAACTCTGTCTGGCTCGAATCTATCCAAAATAGTTCGATACAATCACTAAAAATTATAGGAATCAATTCTATAATAAAATACTATATTTTTAATAAAAATTCCGAAATTAATTAAAAATTCGTCCATGGAGCCCATGTCTCGAAATCCGGCAAAAGTTATGAAATCCGACAACCCATTCAATTACGAGTCCAACCATACCAGTTTCACTCAAATCCGACTCCGAATCGATACCGAAATCTCAAAAAAATTTGTTTCTATGAGATTAATAAAAATTTCCCAAATTTAAATCTCAAAATACTAATTTATGGTGAGAACAATGATATACTTGTATATGTAGACCAAATCCGAGTTAGAATCACTTACCCCAATATTTTTCCCTTGAAAAACTGACAAAAGTCGCCTCTACTCAAGCTCAAGTTCGTCAAAAATGGCAAATGGGACGAATGTCCTCTTTTATAAACTACTCAGGCAGCCTTCGAAAAATGGGCCTCGATCATGGCCTCGAGCTTGGGACTTGGTCATGGCTTCGATCAGGCCTCGAGCCTGGGAATCGGTCATGGCCTCAATCAAGTTCGATCTTGGGTCTTGATCCTGGCCCTCGAGCCTTGCCTTCGATCATGGCTCTCGAGCCTTGCCTTCGATCATGGCCCTTGAGCTGGACCTTCGATCGTGGCTTCGATACTGAGCCTCGTCCCTGGTTTTGACTCATGCCTCGATCGTGAGCTCGATTTCTGGGTTCGATCTGGGGCTCGGTATCAGGGTTCGATCTGGGCTCGATCATAGCCCAGAATATACAGCAGAAGGGAAAATTGCAGCAGCTTTTTAAGTCTAACTTTTGAATCCGTTAACCATCTGAAACTCACCCGAGGCCCTCGAGACCTCAACCAAATATACCAACAAGTCCTAAAATATCATACGAACTTAGTCGAACCTCTAAATCACATCAAATAACGCTAAAATCATGAATCATACCCCAATTCAAGATTAATGAAACTAAGAGTTTTCAACTTCTACATTCGATTTCGGAACCTATCAAATCAACTCCGATTGACCTCAAATTTTACACACAAGTCATAAATGACATAACGGAGCTATGAAAATTTTTGGAACTGGATTCCGACTCCAGTATCAAAAAGTCAACTTATCGGTCAAACTTCCAAACTTAAATTCTTGTTTTTAGCCATTTCAAGCCTCATTTAACTACAGACTTTCAAATAAGGTTCCGAACACGCTCCTAAGTCCAAAATCATTATACGGAGCTGTTGGAATAAATTCTATTCCGGGGTCATTTTCTCAAAATGTTGACTGAAGGCAAACTTAGCACTTTAAGGTCAACTTAAGGAACCAAGTGTTCCGATTTCACCCCAAATACTTCTAAATCCCGAACCAACCATCCCCGCAAGTCATAAATCATTACAAGCACATACAGGAAGTTTTAGTTTAGGGAACGGGGTTCTAAAAGTTAAAATGACTGGTTGGGTCATTACATTTATGCTAAAGAATTTCTATCTCTGTTGATTATTTTTGTGGTGTTATACACATTGTGTGGAGCCTTCGGTTATTTGTTGTGAAATTTATTGATTTGGTTGTATCTTTGGAATTTGATTGTGGCCATTGGGCAAATTGTGATATGAATTGATTTTGTTATGCTGTCGTGATAATTTCCTGTATAAATTGTTGTGTTGTGTGAGATGTTATTTTAAGGATATAAGGGTGGCATTCCACTATTGTTATTTTGAGGATATAAGGGTGGCATTTCACTGTTGATATTATGTGGGTATGAGGGTGGCATTTCACTGTCGTTATTTTTGTTGGAATGTTGTCTGGGCGGAGCGATAAGGGTGGCTATAAGAGCGATAAGGGTGGAAATAGGAGCGATAAAGTTGGTTATTGATATTGTCTGGGCGAGCAATAAGGGTGGCTATAGGAGCGATAAGGGCATAAATAGGAGCGATAAGGGTGGCTATTGTCAGGGACGATATGTGATGATGTGGAGTTGTGGTGTTGGTGATTTTCATGTGATGTTGTGATTTGCTTGTGTTTATTTTATACCTTGTGCAATTTGTCTTGTTTTTGGTAAATTGATAACAATATGATTTATGTTGAATTTGAGAGCCTGTGGCTATTGCCAGGCGGATTATATATGAAATGTGGGCAGGAGGTGCTGTGATTAAATGATAATAATATTGGCACGTGAACTGTCCATGCAGCTGTGATATGAAAAGTGGACACGAGGTGCCGGGAAAACATGATGATTAATATGAAAATAGGATGAGACCCGTATTTACGAAAAATCTAAAAATAGGCTGAGACCCGTATTTTTATGATTATGAAATGAGGTGCCACATGGTGACTTTTTAATTGAAAGAATTATATTCAAAATATTTATTTGAAAAAGAGTTTTATTCGTAAGAAGTATATGTGAAAGATATTTAATTGAAGAACTTGATTTAACTGGGTGTAATTATTTATTAATTGTTGAGTGATATTAATGGTGATTGTATTGACTTACTGTGTATATCACTGGTTGTTATATGTTGCCCTTATTGTTATTTGTATGTTATATTGTACAGATTATTAGACTAGTGAGTGTCTTGACTGTACCTCGTCTCTAATCCACTAAGGTTAGTCTTGATACTTACTGGGTACCGACCGTGGTGTATTCATACTACACTTCTGCACATTTTTGTGCAGAGCCAGGTATTGGAGCTATCAGACTCAGACAGAGTTAAAGTGTGATCACAAGGATTCAAGGTAGAGCTGCTTGGTCGTCGCAGTCCCTTGGAGTCTTTTCATTTCATTATACTGTTAATTTGTAATCAAACAGTATTGTATATGTCACGACCCAATTTCACCTATAGGTCGTGAGGCGCCCAACACTACAGCTGGGCAAGCCAACTTAATAAATTAAACATATATTGATAAAATTTAAAACCAAGAAATTAATAAAACACCAAATTCTACCAATGTGTGTGCCAAGACCTGGTGTCACAAGTGTATGAGCATCTAGTAGATTATACAAAGCCTCAAATACTGTCTGAAATAAAAATAGACAGAATGAAAAATACAAGGAGAGACACTAGTAGTTGCTGAACGGCTCAGAAAGACAGCTCACAACTATGCCCCTGGATAACGTGGGTGTAAGACGATAGTTCCCCCACAAGTACTTGCCTCTGATCCTGGACAAAAAGTGCAGCAAATGTAGTATGAGTATGTAAACAACGTGTACCCCAGTAAGTATCAAGCCTAATCTCGAAGTGGTAGAGACGAGATTGCCGACTTTGACACTCACTATGGGTCAATAATAATAATTGAAATATAACTAGAATATCTAAATCAGCATGATTCACATAATTTATAATAATTTATTTAACCAGCAGAAATAATCAAATTCCTTCAAATGCAACAATTCTCAATATATTAATTAAATTCCTTCAATTCAAATAATTTCTAATTTATCAATTAAATCTCATTTACATGAATAACAATTAATTCCTTAATAAGCAAGAATAATAATTCATTAAATTTCAAGAATTTTCCAATTTATCAATTAGCTTCGCAAGCTGAAATACATTATTAAAATATCATGTAATTATTGTTATTAAGCACGATTTCTGCCGAGGACATACGGCCAGAGTGTCGTGTACACTGCCGAGGGACGTGCGGCACGATCCATAGATGCATATATCCTGCTGAGGCATTCGGCCCACTCCACAAGAAAGGAGGACATTTTCTTATGTACCTGCGGAAGGAGAGTATATTTATTATAAGATAAATTCGGGAGGAAGAACAATTTCTTTTAACAATTAATTAATTTAAACAGAAAATCAAGCATATGAGATTTCAATCCTTTAATATCTTTGTCTAACAATTCACAATATGTTCATATATATCCATTAATATTAATTAAACAAAGAATACAATGTACGCAAGTAATTCATGCTTTGATTCCTAAACTACCCGGACTTTAGCATTAATAGTAGCTACGCACGGACTCTCGTCACCTTGTGCGTACGTAGCCCCCGCAATTAGCAATAATAATTCAATTTAATCCCTATGGGGTAATTTTCCCCTCACAAGATTAGACAAGAGACTTACCTCGTCTCAAAGTCCACTTTTCGATTATCGCATCGCGTAAAATTCTCGATTCGATGCCAAAAAATTCGAAACTATCCAAAAGTTATATAAAATAATTAATACATGTTCAATAAATCGAAATTCATCTATTAAATAAATTACCTTATCCAAAATGGTAAAATTCCTAAAATTTACCCCGGGCCCACGTGCTCGGATTCTGGAAAATTTTTGATGAAAACGCTACCCATAATCTCAAGAACTTAAATATATAATTTCTACCCAATTCCATAACTATTTTCGTGCTTAAAATCTCACTTTTATAAAAATCTATGTTTTTCATCTAAAACTTTGATTTCTAAGATTTACTAGTTATAATCCACCTATAATCTATGTATTTAACTCAAGGGGTGTGGAATTAACTTACCTTTGAATTGCTAGTTGAAAACGCCTTACAAAGAGCTCTGAAATCGCCCAACAATGGATGAAAAATAGAAAGAAATGGACTGAGTTTTCGTCCATTTTTAAGGTTCTGCCCAGACAGGTTTTTCGCACCTGAGGAAATTCCTCGCAGGTGCGCATTTTCCTTCTTTTCTTGGTTCCACACCTGCGGAAGAAGTGCTCGATTCTGCGCAAGCGCAGGTGCGCCCATCCCTTCGCAGATGCATATTTTTCCGCTTCTGCGCACAAGGCCATTGCACCTGCGCATTCGCAGGTGCGCCAAATGCTTCGCATCTGCGATGACTGGGCATGCTTCTCTTGTTCGCACCTGCGATTGGTGGCTTGCACCTGCGAGCTCGCACTTGCAGTTGTCCAATCGCATGTGCAATTATGATAGTAGCTGGGAAGCTTCCGTCCTTACTCAATTTCCAAAATTGGTCCGAGCCTCATCCGGTTAACACTCAGGACTCTCGGGGCCCCGCCCGAACATACCAACATGTTTGAAATCATAAAACGTACTCGCTCAAACTCTCGGAATGCGTAAAAAAACATCAAATCTAAGAATCATACCCTAAACCAAATTGATTCAAACTTAAGAATTTCAAGTTCTTCAATTAACTTTCAATGCGCCGAAATATACTTAAACTACTCGGAATGACTTGAAAATTTGTGTGCAAGTCTTAAATCACTATACGGAACTATTCCCAAACTCAGAATTCCAAACGGACTTCAATTACTAAAAATCCTACTCCAAACAAAATTTAAAGAATTTAAAACCTTCAAATAGTTGATTTTTACTATTAAGCGTCGAAATGCTCCTGGGTTATCCAAAACCCGATTCGGACATACTCCCAAGTCTAAAAACATCATACGAACCTATTGGAATCGTCAAATCCCAAATCCGGGGTCGTTTTCTCAAAATGTTGACCGAAGTCAAACTTGGCCTTTTAAGGCTAACTTAAGGAACCAAGTGTTCTGATTTCAACCTACACACTTCCAAATCACGAACCAACCATCCCCACGAGTCATAAAGTAATAAATTCATGTTCGGGGAGTTTTATTTTAGGGAACGGATTTCTAAAAGTTAAAATGATCGGTTGGGTCATTACAGTTTTGCTAAGCCCTATAAAAGTACGTATGTTATTGCGTTCTACTTCTACTAGCAGTTTTTATATGGCATTTAAAAGAAATACCGTAAATTAACCGAACAGTACCGATACCGAAGAGAAACGACATGATTGGGACAATTTCAATTTCAAAAAGTATAATTTTGGATATACATAATAGAATAATCGAACAATTGGTATGGTACAAATTTTATAAAATAACCGGCCGAACCGAACCATTAACACCCCTACCCACTACCCCGCACACTGCATCACCCCAGCCCCACCCCAAAGGAAATCTTATCTACAAAGGAAACGTTTCGCTAAAGAACAATAATAGGAGTATTCAAAAAGAAATCCCGAATTGGAAAATGAATGGTTTGTTATAAGAAAAAAAAAATTATGGTGGATGTCTACTCTTCCTCCATGATCTTCTCAAATGCTTAATGACATATTCAATGACATATTTCTTCACTTTTCATGCCTATATAAAGGCCTTGTAATAGATAAAAAAATACACACAATTGAAGAAGAAATAAGAATCCCTCCTCTCTTTCTCTCTATATCTCTTAGCTTATTTTTCTTTGTTCTTTATTGTTACTTTGAGCTATATTTTATAACATATTATCAGCACGAAGTCTCTAACCTCAAGGTTGAATTCCACTTTTGGTAAGGTATATCTCGATGACCTATTGTCAAAATTATCCAGATTTTATTCAGAAAGGTATGTAGTGTTACAGACACGTCTTTCTGCTACAGCAACAAGTCCGAGCTTTAAACCAGATATGTTTGTACCACTATTTAGAATAAGCAATGGTCTGGTTATTAGAACATTAGTATTTATGTGGCTGCTAAGGATGTCACTTTGTTAAATTTTTATGAACTAAATAATAGGTGGCATGCGGTATACTAAATAATCTACAAAATCAAAATTATACTTTATTATGTATGCTTATGGTTTTACCTTATAATACGATTTTAGTATGCCTAGTATAATGATTATACATTAGTTTACTGTCAAATATAATATAATAATAATAATAATATTCTTAACTATTTTATTTTGATAAGAAAAAATATTAGTACAAGAAGTATGTACTACACCAAAATTTTCATTGATGATAGTTCTTATCAAATTAACATGTTGAATCATTTCTATATGGAAAGCATATAGTAGTAGATAGTAGACAGAGATTTGTCCACTATTTTTTTGATTCCCTGATTGACTTAAAGGTTCTGCTATATCTTTTTATTTTTCAAGAGAGCATAATACTTTGTTTTCACAAAAGTGCATGGTAACTAATAGTACTATTATTCTGTTTGATACATAATTTTTCCTTAATGTTCTGGTCATATCACTTTTATCTTGAAATAAGCTTATTGCAGCAAAGACCACATGTGAATTTTCAATATTATTTTGTATTTTCATATATCTGTTTAACACTAATTACTTAGCTGATTTGAGTAAACAAAAGTCTATTGTTGAGAATTATATCCAAATGACATTATGAATAGTTTAACTCAAGAGGTAAGCATTTCCTTCGTATTTGAAATTATTTTTGTCCTTTGCTATTAATGATATCAACTTCAATGAGTTCAAGTCGCAGTGCACCATGAGGGTAAGACATTAGGATCAAGTCCTGATGCTCCATGATGATAAGAATTGTGTTTGAGTCCCAATTCATTATGGCCTAACATGCCTTTATATTGGTAAGACATTGGGTTTGAGTCCCACTACACCATATTGATGATATAATGATAACTAAAGAAAAATAATATATTTTTCGTGAAAAGGCATGAAATTGTCCCACTTGATTTGCTCCATTCTTTAAGTGAATGTGGTAGCGGCACATAATAAGTCTAAATGAAGACAAGTGGTTGAACAATGAACGTGGGCATTCTAAAGATAAAAATAATAATAATCATCACTATGATTATAAAAGGAGAACAATAAGGGTTCTCAAAATAGTCCTTCAAAATGTGAAGGCAATGTTTACCATCAAATTGGTATGAAAATTAATAATGCACGAAGTTGATTATGATCCATTCCTTGAAGAGAATGTGACTTGTGATAAGCATTGATAATGCAGACCCATTCCTAAAGGTGAATGTGGCAATATGTGATCAAAGTAATGAATAAAGACATGCAATGCATGATTAGATGAATACCACACAACTCACCTCTAAGGGAGGTTAGAGTGAAATAAAGAGAATAAATATTATTGTGTGGTTACATGAATATGTCATTGGTCACGTACATGTGATACGCCAAAAATATATATATATTTTGTTGTGCCTTATAAAAAGTTATTAAAGCCAAAATTAAATCAAGAAATGATTTTGCTTATGATGATTTTGACCATGACAATTATTATGATATAAGTTTCTCTGTGAAGGAGACATTTACCATATGAATGGTGTGACAAAAGAACTTGTAGTACAAAAGTTGTTAAGTGCTCCGGAAAAATTAATTTGTTACTACCCGGATGAATAAAATTATTCACGACATTGATATTGTAAAGTCTCAAAAGAAACTTTTTGAGTTTCAAATGTATAAGTCAAAGTGGTTGGCATATTGAGACTATAAATGAAAGGAATATTGAATATCTTCATATTTCTATAATCATAACGGATAAATATGAAAGGTTACCCGATTTTCTTTCTATTTGTACTACATAAATATAAGCATAATGATGGAATCATTTGTCACAAGTAAACTAGAGGTTTATTGAAATAAATATTAGTTGGCATGACCGGTTGACCATCTCGGTTCAATTATGATGCGAAAGATTAATTGAGAATAACATTGGCATATATTGAAAAAATATAAGATTTTTCAAGAATTCTCTTGTGCTGTTTATTCTCATGATATACCAGTTAAGGTTGTGATTGAATCCCTTGATTTCTGGAACGAATAAAAGGTGATAAATATATGGGCCCAGTCACCTTCCATGTGGACCGTTTACTATTATATGATTTTAATAGATGCATCTATTCTATGGTCACATGTGCATTTGTTATCAACTTGCAGTTTGGTTTTTGCAAGATTGATTGCTCAAATTATTAGAGCACAGTTCCAGAATATAAATTATGTTGATTTATCTTGATAATACTGGTTTAAATCCAAGTTAGTTTAGCAGAAATTATATGCCTCCAATTATATCTAAACCATTGGTTATGAGAACAAAATTGCCAAAATAAGTTGTACGCAACAACACTTGTACGCATCTAGCCAAGTTATGATAAGTTCTCCCTATCACAATGTAACTACCCGACTTATCGTTTTAAGAATTTAAGCCTCGTCTGGCAGCATAAGGCCCTGAGTAGCTTCATATTATGTGTATTGACTTGCGTCCATGGTTGAATTCAGTTACCGGATGATTCGGAGTGATTTGGGACACTTAGTCCCTAAAACGGAAGCTTAAGTCTAAGGATTTTAACTGTAGTCGAAACTGTGTGAAGACGACTTCGGAATGGAATTTTGATGATGTCAATAGCTCCGTATGGTGATTATGGATTAAGGAGCGTGTCCGGAAAATTATTTGGAGGTCTGTAGAGAAATTTGGCTTCAAATGGCGAAAGATGAATTTTTGGAAAGTTTGACCGGGGTGTTGATGTCACGACCCAATTTCACCTATAGGTCGTGATGGCGCCCAACACTACAGCTAGGCAAGCCAACTAATAAGTCAAACATACATTGTTTAAACTTTTATTCCAAGAAAATAATAAAATACTAATTTCTACCAATGTGTGTGCCAAAACCCGGTGTCACAATTGCATGAGCATCTAGTAGATTATACAAAGCTCCAAATACTATCTGAAATAAAATAGACAGAATATAAATATCAGAAGAGACACTGGTAGCTGCAGAACGGCTCAGAAAGGCAGCTCACCACTATGCCTCGGGATGACGTGGGTATGTGATGTTAGGTCCTCCACTAGTACGTATCTCAGATCCTGCACAAAAAGTGCAGCAAGTGTAGTATGAGTACGTAAACAACGTGTACTCAGTAAGTATCAGGCCTAATCTCAAAGTGGTAGAGACGAGATGGCCGACTTTGACACTCACTATGGGTCAATAATAATTGAAATAAAATTAGGATATTCAAATCAGCATGATTTACAGAATTTACAAATAATTTATTTAATCAGCGGAAATGATCAAATTCCTTCAAATGTAACAATTCTCAATATATTAATAATATTGCTTCAACTCAAATAATTTCCAATTTATCAATTAAATCCCATTTACAGGAGTAACAATTAATTTCTTAACAAGCAAGAATAATAATTTATTGAATTCCAAGGATTTTCCAATTTATTAATTAGCTTCACAAGTTGAAATAATTTATTAAAGTATCGTGTAATTATTATTATTAAGCACGATTTCTGCTGAGGACGTACGACCCGATCCAGAGTGTCGTGTACACTGCCGAGGGACGTGCGGCACGATCCATAGATGCATCTATCCTGCCGAGGTGTACGGCCCGCTCCACAAGAAAGGAGGACATTTTCTTATGTGCCTTCGGAAGGAGAGTATATTAATTATGAGATGAATTTGGGAGGAGAATAATTTCTTTTAATAATTAATTGATTTAAATAGACAATAAAGCCTATGAGATTTCCATCCTTTAATATCTTTATCTAATAATTCACAATATATTCATATAGATATCAATTAATATAAATAAATCAAAGATTACAATTTACACAAGTAAGGCATACTTTGAGTCCTAAACTACCCGGACTTTAGCATTAATAGTAGCTACGCACCGACTCTGGTCACCTCGTGCGTACGTAGCCCCCCACAATTAGCCACAATTATTTAATTTTAATCACTTATGATGTAATTTCCCCCTCACAAGATTAGACAAGAGACTTACCTCGTCTTGCTCCAATTTAATCCACAATTTTGCCTTTTCCACGATTATCCAACTCTGTCTGGCTCGAATCTAGCCAAAATAATTCGATACAATCACTAAAAATTATAGGAAATAAATTCTATAAGGAAATACTACATTTTTAATAAAAATTCCGAAATTAATTAAAAAATCGCCCGCAGGGCCCACATCTCGGAATCCGGCGAAAGTTATGAAATTGGACAACCCATTCAATTACGAGTCCAACCATACCAGTTTCACTCAAACCCGACTCCGAATCGATACCGAAATCTCAAAATTTTATTTCTATGAGATTTCTAAACTTTTCCAAATTTCAATCTCAAAACACTAATTTATGGTGAAAACAATGATATACTTGTATATGTAGACCAAATCCGAGTTAGAATCACTTACCCCAATGTTTTTTCCCTTGAAAATCTGCCAAAAGTCGTCTCTGCTCAAGCTCAAGTTTGTCAAAAATGGCAAATGGGACGAATGCCCTCTTTTTATAAAACTGCCCAGCAGCCTTCGGAACTGGGCCTCGATCGCGGCATCGAACTTGTGCCTTCAATCAGGGCATCGAGCTTGGGTCTCGATCCTAGCCCTCGAGCCATACCTTCGATCATGCCCTCGAGCCTTGCCTTCGATCGCGGCTTCGATCACAGGCTCGAGCCTGGACCTCGGTCATGGCCTCAATCAGGGTATCGAGGTTGGGCCTTAGATCATAGCCTCAATCATGGCATCGAGCTTGAACCTTCGATTGTGACCCTCGATCTTGGGTCTCGATCCTGGCCGTCGAGCTGAACCTTCGATCATGGCCCTCGAGTTGGACCTTCGATCATGGCTTCGATACACTAGCTCGATCCTGTACCTCGTCAACTCTGGGCTCGATATCTGGGCTCGATATCTGAGCTCGATATCTGGGCTCGATATCGGGCTCGATATCTGGGCTCGATCATAGCCCAGAATGTCCAGCAGAAGAGGAAAAATTGCAGCAGCTTTTAACTCAAATTTGATCCGTTAACCATCCGAAACTCACCCGAGGCCCTCGGAACCTCAACCAAATATACCAACAAGTCCTAAAACATCATACGAACTTAGTCAAACCTCTAAATCATATCAAACAACACTGAAACCATGAATTATACCCCAATTCAAGCTTAATGAAACTAAGAGTTTTCAACTTCTACATTCAATGTCGGAACTTATCAAATCAACTCCGATTGACCTCAAATTTTACACACAAGTCATAAATTATATAACGGAGCTATGAAAATTTTCAGAACTGGATTCCGACTCCGGTATCAAAAAGTCAACTCCCCGGTCAAACTTTCAAACTTTAAATTCCTATTTTAGCCATTTTAAGCCTAATTTCACTACGGACTTCCAAATAAAATTTCGATCATGCTCCTAAGTCCAAAATCACCATACGGAGCTATTGGAATCATCAAAATTCTATTCCGGGGTCGTTTTCTAAAAATATTGACCGAAGTCAAACTTAGGACATTAAGGCCAACTTAAGGAACCAAGTGTTTCCGCTTCACCTAAAACACTTCCAAATCCCGAACCAACCATCCCCGCAAGTCATAAATCATTACAAGCACCTACAAAAAAGTTTTATTTTAGGGAACGAGGTTCTAAAAGTTAAAATGACTGGTTGGGTCATTACAGTTGACTTTTTGATATCAGGTCCGAAATCCGATTCTGGAAATTGGAATAGCTTCGTTATGTCAATTATGACTTGTGTGAAAAATTTGAAGTCATTCCAGATTGATTTGATGTGTTTCGGCACAAGATATAGAATTTGAAATTTCAAAGTTCATTAGGCTTGAATTGGGGTATGATTCGTGGCTTTGATGTTGTTTGATGTGATTTGAGGCCTCGATCAAGTTCGTGTTATATATTGAGACTGGTTGGTGCGATTGAACCTGGTCTCGGGGGCCTCGGGTTTGATTTGGGGTGGTTACGGACCAAGTTTGGGTGTTTTGATGCTGCTGGTTGCTGTTTCTGGTGTTGTTCTTCGCATTCGCGAGGAGCCTCTCGCGTTCGTGAAGAATGATTTTGCTGTTGGGACTTTGTTCTTCGCGCTCGCGAAGAGGTTCTCGCATTCGCGAAGAAGGAAAATTTGTTGTTCGTCGTCTGACTTTAGAGGCCCATATCTCGCAATCTATAGGGAATTTGAAGATGGTTCAAAAATAAAAATTATAGCCCTTTGTATTTACTTTTCAAAAAGGTAAACCATTTGTCATTTGGAGTTGTGTACAAAAAGTTATGGTGGATACACTATAGGCTATCCGGGAAGAGTTTGGAAATCTCTGTTGCACAGGGCTGACTTTGGAAGCTTATATAATCTATAAGGAATTGGGAGATGACCAACAAATAAAAGTTATAGCCCTTGAAGTCTAGTTTTCCGAAAGGCAAACCATTCACCATTTGGAGTTTTGTACAAAATGTTATAACCATTATACTAGAGGCTGTTGGAGAAGAGTTTGAAAATGACTTATGAAGAATTTGTTCATCATGAAAGCAAGGGGGTGTCGCGAACGCGAAGAACAAACCCTTGGGCAGCAGAATAAAGTCCAAATTCGGGTCATTCTTCCATTTTTGTACCAAGAAAGCTCGAGTGAGGCGATGTTTCGAGACTTTTTCAAGGAAAACATTAGGGTAAGAATTCCTTGATTTTGGTTAAATTACATGAATATATTGTTATTTTTATCACTAAATTAGTGAATTGGGTTGAAAAATTTAGAAAATCTTCTTGGTTTAAATTTAAGATTTGGAGGTCGATTTGTTATTGGAATTCGATAAAATTGGTATGGTTAAACTCGTATCGGAATGTGTGTTCGAATTTCATGAGAATTAGGTCGGGTTCCGAGAGGCGGGTCCCGCGTTGACTTTTGTTGTCTTTTTGGAATAAAATTTTAAGTCGACGTATTATTATCCGGAATTATTTTTTTATAATTTTAATGAAGTTGTACAATTAATTTGGATAAATTTGAGCTGTCCGCAGGTCAATTCAAGCAAGAAGGCTATTTTGGAATATCGGCCAAACTTCAAAAAGGTAAGTGTCTTGCTTAACCTCGAGTGGGGGAATTACCCCTTAGGCATCGAGTCTTATGTGCCGTTTGTGAAATGTGAAAAGCCGTGTACGCAAGGAGACGTGTACGTACTCGGGCTTGTATGTGCAAAATATATTGGGTGTAAGTCTTAGGAATATTGTGAAGTAAATTAGATAATTGTTGGGATTTATTTAATCATCTATTTGCCATGCCTAAATCCTTGTTGGTTGAACTTGTTTTTATAAAATAATTTGATGTGATTGTTATTTGAATATTTATGTAATTCCGTGAGTTTGTGAGTTTGATAATTCTGGGAATTAATTTTATTTTGAATTTTCCCTATGTAAATAATTAATTAAGAAAGTTTAAGAAGAAGCATTAATATAATTATCTAAATTTAGATTAATGAAGGCTTTGATTATACTGAATAATTTCTATCTCTGTTGATTATTTTTGTGGTGATATACACATTGTGTGGACCCTTCGGCTATTTATTGTGAAATTTATTGATTTGGTTGTATCTTTGGAATTTGGTTGTGACCATTGGGCAAATTGTGATATGAATTGATTTTGTTATGCTGTTGTGATAATTTTCCGTATAAATTGTTGTTTTTTGTGAGTTGTTATTTTAAGGATATAAGGGTGGCATTCCACTGTTGTTATTTTGAGGATATAAGGGTGGCATTTCACTGTTGATATTATGTGGGTATGAGGGTGGCATTTCACTGTCGTTATTTTTGTTGGAATGTTGTCTGGGCGGAGCGATAAGGGTGGCTATAAGAGCGATAAGGGTGGAAATAGGAGCGATAAGGTTGGTTATTGATATTGTCTGGGCGAGCAATAAGGGTGGCTATAGGAGCGATAAGGGCGTAAATAGGAGCGATAAGGGTGGCTATTGTCAGGGACGATATGTGATGATGTGGAGTTGTGGTGTTGGTGATTTTCATGTGATGTTGTGATTTGCTTGTGTTTATTTTATACCTTGTGCAATTTATCTTGTTGTTGGTAAATTGATAACAATCTGATTTATGTTGAAATTGAGAGCCTGTGGCTATTGCTAGGCAGATTATATATGAAATGTGGACAGGAGGTGCTTTGATTAAATGATAATAATATTGGCACGTGAACTGTCAGTGCAGCTGTGATATGAAAAGTGGGCACGAGGTGCCGGGAAAATATGATGATTTAATTATGGGCACGATGTACCGTGGAAATATGAAAATGGGATGAGACCCGTGTTTATGAAAAATATGAAAATAGGCCGAGACCTGTATTTTTATGATTATGAAATGAGGTGTCACATGGTGACTTTTTAATTGAAAGAATTAAATTCAAAATATTTATTTGTAAAAGAGTTTTATTAGTAGAAGTATATGTGAAAGATATTTAATTGAAGAACTTAATTTAACTGGGTGTAATTATATTTATTAATTGTTGAGCGATATTAATGGTGATTATATTGACTTACTATATATATAACTGGTTGTTATATGGTGCCCTTATTGTTATTTGTTTCCTATTATTTGTATATTATATTGTACAGATTATTAGACTAGTGAGTGTCTTGACTGTACCTCGTCTCTACTCCACTGAGGTTAGTCTTGATAGTTACTGGGTACCGATCGTGGTATACTCATACTACACTTCTGCATATTTTTGTGCAGAGCCAGGTATTGGAGCTATCAGACTCGGACAAAGTAAAAGTGTGATCGCAAGGATTCAAGATAGAGCTGCTTGGTCGACGCAGACCCTTGGAGTCTTTTCATTTTATTGTACTATTAATTTATAATTAAATAGTATTGTATATTCGGTCCTCGTGATCATTTCATGTATTCAGTTAAAGTTCGTGTCTCAGTAGTACCAGTCTTGGGAAGTTGCATATTCATATTTGTTCCGCTGTGTAATTGAAATCGGTTTACCTAGTCTTAGAGACTAGGTGCCATCACGACGCCTGTGGTGGGATTTTGGGTCGTGACAAGTTGGTATCAGAGCTCTAGGTTCATAGGTTCTACGAGTCACGAACAAGTTTAGTAGAGTCTTGTGGATCGGTACAGAGACGTCTGTACTTATCTTCGAGAGGCTACTGAACTGTTAGGAAATTTCCATTTCTTTCATTCATGTCGTGCGGAATTTGTTGAATTTGGAAGTTGAACCTTTGTATCTCCATTCTCTCACAAATGGTGAGGACACGTGCTACCAGGTTAGCTGAGCAGGCATTCGCACATACTGCTAGGGCTGCAAAAAGCCGGGGCCGAGGTAGAGGCCGATGTAGAGGTCGAGGAAGGGCACGTGTCGCGACTAGAGCACCTGTCAGAACAACAGTTGAGGAGCCGCCAGTAGCTCCAGTTGGGGGACAGGTACCAGAAGCACCTGTTGTTACTCTCGGACTTCAGCAGACTTTGGCACAGTTCCTGAGTATGTTTGGTACATTAACTCAGGCAGGATTGATCTCTGTTGCACCAAATATTTCATAGATTGGGGGAGTGGCTCAGAATCCTACCACAACTCCAGAGCAGCTGGTTCACGTTGGTTAGGTTTCGGGCGTAGTACCGGTACAACCTGTTATTCCGGTTCAGCCTGAGGTCAGGCCAGAGGCATCAGAAGAAGAATAAAAGAGACTTGAAAGGTTTAAGAGGTACAATACACCTACTTTCAGTGGCACAACTACAGAGGATGCCTAAGAATTTCTAGAAAATTGTCACCGTATTCTCCGCACCATGGGTATAGTGGAAGTGAACGGAGTTGCCTTTACTACATTTCAACTATCAGGCGAAGCGTATCGATGGTGGCAAATCTATGAAGAAGGTAGACCAGCTTATGCAACACCACCAACTTGGGCTCAATTTTGAGAAATTTTCTTGAAAGAGTTTGGTCCCCAGACCCTCCGAGATGCATGGCGCACTGAGTTTGAACGGTTGCGTCAGGGCACTATGACAGTGTCAAAATATGCTATCAGGTTCAGTGAGTTAGCCCACCATGCACCTATCTTGGTCCCTACAATTAGAGAGCGGGTCCGCAGATTCATTGAGGGGCTCGATTATGAAATTAAAATATGCATGGCTCGAGAGTTGCAAACTGATACTCCATTTCAACAAGTAGTGGAGATTGCAAGGAAGATTGAGGGTGTTTTAGGCGAGGAGAGGGAGTCTAAGGAGGTCAAAAGGTCTTGAAGATCTGGAGGGTTCAGTGGATTTTACTCTTCAGCTAAGACCCATTATAGAGGAGGCTCGAGCAGTTGGTCAGCTCAGTCTGCACATCAGATTACTCAGGGTGGTCCAGTTTATAGTGCACCACCGACACGAGACTCTTACAGTGGTTATTCCAGTTATCCAGCACAGACTCAGTACTATCAGTCGCGACCTCAGAGGGGTTGTTATGAGTGTGGTAATACTAGGCATATCATGAGAGATTATCCCAGACTTGGGAAGGGTGGATTTCATTAGAACACTCCAGATACAAGCTTTATTCTAGTTGATACTCCACATGCACAATCAACTAGAGGTGGACGACGGGCGGGTAGAGGGCGCCTAAGAGGTGGAGGCCCGACCCGTTGATATGATCGTTGTGATTTGGCTGAGGCCGATACACCAGATGGTGTCGTTACAGGTACGATCCTGATTTTTATTATAAAAGTATATTTTCCCTTAATTTGATTCGGTTTTGAATATTGAGGTTAGTCCTCCTATTATTCTCCACCTATGGGAGAGGTTCATAAATTTGTGACTCACATATATGTTTATCCCTGTTGCGAGATTTAAAGATGTGAGCTCGTGTCTGTCATTTTATTTTTGTGCACCATTGAGGGCTATAAGTCCAAAAGCAAAATTTTATTTTTCATTACAATTGGTTTTGATGTGATTTCGAAAAAATTGATTTCAATTTTTATAAATTATATGCCCTACCGGTATGAGAGTTCGTTATGTGTTATAAAAAATGTTTACGAAATTTATTGAAAAGAAGAAAGAAAGGAAATTGAAATTCAGTTGGCACAATGTGCAAAATACTTGTGATTCGGAGTTAAGGATGAGATCCTCCCATTTTTACATGATGTGAAATATTTAAACCGGGCTACAAGCCGCGGTGGAAATTATATAAGGACGAGGTCCTTGTGGTGAAATATATATGAGTTTAAAATTCTCCCTTTGTGAATTATAATTTGTACAATAATATTAATAGGGAGTCATGACTGTTAGGCTTATCTAATAATTCTTGTATATTTTCTGTGCATATTCAGCCATTTTCGTGCTGTAAGCATTGTGTTTTAACCTATAAGATGAGTGCCCAGGTAGCGTTAAATATCACTCGTTAAATAGCAAATAGTTATAAGGTCTTCATGCCTCACATTATATTTTCAGTATTGTGAAAAATTTGAAACGAGGTACTGGTTAATATGAGATTAATTGATGATGCTGGAATTAATTATGAACAACTTTTAAGACCTGAGATGTGGTGATGAGCATACATATGATGTACTTCATGTCCTGATATCATATTGATAATGCAATGCTGGTAATGATGAGATTAATGCTATGATATAAACCTTGTGGATGTATTATTAGGAGTCATTTTGGTATTACTCTGGCAGGTGGATAGACCCATTTACTGGGGAGACTCTGCCGAAATTTTCTGAAAAATTTGGGAGTTAGAAAAATGTGGGAGATTGATATGTGTGAAAAAAGAGACAAATTATGTTATGTGTTTGAGGACGAAAGATCCTAAGCGGGGAAGAATGTAACACCCCAGAAATTTTTTGATGTACTTGAACACTATCAAGAAAGTTGATGTGTGCGTAGGCACGAGTTGCTATAGCCAGTTGAGACTAATACCGTGTGTTGATGAAAAATCAGACTTTCTGAAAATGTTTGGAGTGTAAGAAATTGGTCTTAAGGTTCACAAATATGGATAAAAGAAATAATCTCAAATGAAATGGTATTGCCGAACTTACCTCCAATGCAGTAACGTGGGACCAACCGTGAGTATATGTGTAAAAGTAAAAATCATCAATTCGGTAACCTCAAGATAATTATTTGCACGTTCGAGGACGAATGTTTGTTTAAGAGGTGGAGAAAGTAACGACCCAACTTGTCATTTGAAGAATTTAAGCCACGTCTGGCATCATAAGGCCCTGAGCAGCTTCTTATTATGTGTATTAACTTGCGTGTGTGGTTGAATTCAATTAACGGATGATTCGGAGTGATTTGGGACACTTGGTCCCCAAAACGGAATCTTAAGTCTTAGGATTTTTATCGTAGTCAGAATTGTGTGAAGATAACTCCGGAATGGAATTTTGATGATGTCAATAGCTCCGTATGGTGATTATGGACTTAGGAGCATGTCCGAAAAATTATTTGGAGGTCTGTAGAGGAGTTTGGCTTGAAATGGCGAAAGATGAATTTTTGAAAAGTTTGACCGGGGGGTTGACTTTTTGATATCGGGTTCGGAATCCGATTCTGGAAATTGGAATAGCTTCGTTATGTCAATTATGACTTGTGTGCAAAATTTGAAGTCATTCCAGATTGATTTGATGTGTTTCGGCACAAGATATAGAATTTGAAATTTCAAAGTTCATTAGGCATGAATTGGGATATGATTCGTGGATTTGATGTTGTTTGATGTGATTTGAGGCCTCGATCAGGTTCGTGTTATGTATTGGGACTGGTTGGTAGGATTGTACCTGGTCCCGGGGGCCTCGGGTTTGATTCAGGGTGGTTACGGACCAAGTTTGGGTGTTTTGATGCTGCTCGTTGCTGGTTCTGGTATTGTTCTTTGCGTTCGCAAGGAGCCACTCGCGTTCGCGAAGAAGGAAATTTTGTTGTTCGTCGTCTGACTTTAGAGGCTCATATCTCGCAATCTATATGGAATTTGGAGATGATTCAAAAATAAAAGTTATAGCGCTTTGTATTTAGTTTTCAAAAAGGTAAACCAATTGTCATTTGGAGTTGTGTAGAAAATATTATTGTGGATACACTATAGGCTGTCCGGAATGAGTTTGGAAATCTCTGTTGCAAAGGGCTGATTTTGGAAGCTTATATCTCGTAATCTATAAGGAACTGGGAGATGAACAACAAATGAAAGTAATAGTCCATGAGGTCTAGTTTTCAGAAAGTCAAACCATTCATCATTTGGAGTTTTGTAAAACATGTTATGACCATTATACTAGAGGCTGTTTGAGAAGAATTTGAAAATGACTTTTGAAGAATTTGTTCATCGCGAACGCGAGGGGGTGTCGCGAACACGAAGAACAAACCCCTAGGCAGCAGAATAAAGTCCAAATTCGTGCCATTCTTCCATTTTTGGACCAAGGAAGCTCAGGTGAGGCGATTTTTCGAGAGTGTTTCAAGGAAAACATTGGGGTAAGAATTCCTAACTTGATTTTGGTTAAATTACATGAATCTAGTGTTGTTTTTATCACTAAATTAGTGAATTGGGTTGAAAAATTTAGAAAATCTTCTTGGTTTAAATTTAAGATTTGGAGGTCGATTTGTTATTGGAATTCGATAAAATTGGTATGGTTGAACTCGTATCGGAATGTGTGTTCGAATTTCATGAGAATTAGGTCGGGTTCCGAGAGGCGGGTCCCGCGTTGACTTTTGTTGTCTTTTTGGAATAAAATTTTAAGTCGACGTATTATTATCCGGAATTATTTTTTTATAATTTTAATGAAGTTGTACAATTAATTTGGATAAATTTGAGCTGTCCGCAGGTCAATTCAAGCAAGAAGGCTATTTTGGAATATCGGCCAAACTTCAAAAAGGTAAGTGTCTTGCCTAACCTCGAGTGGGGGAATTACCCCTTAGGCATAGAGTCTTATGTTCCGTTTGTGAAGTGTGAAAAGTCGTGTACGCGAGGTGACGAGTATGTACTCGGGCTTGTATGTGCAAAATATATTGGGTTTAAGTTTTAGGCATATTGTGAAGTAAATTGGATAATTGTTGGGATTTATTTAATCATCTATTTGCTATGCCTAAATCCTTGTTGGTTGAACTTGTTTTTATATAACAATTTGATGTGATTGTTATTTGAATATTTATGTAATTCCTTGAGTTAGTTGGTTTGATAATTCTGGGTATTTTATTTTGTTTTGAATTTTTCCTATGAAAATAATTAATTAAGCAAGTTTAAGAAGAAGCGTTAATATAATTATCTACATTTAGATTAATGAAGGCTTTGATTTATGCTGAATAATTTCTATCTCTGTTGATTATTTTTGTGGTGATATACATATTGTGTGGAGCCTTCGGCTATTTGTTGTGAAATTTATTGATTTGGTTGTATCTTTGGAATTTGGTTGTGACCATTGGGCAAATTGTGATATGAATTGATTTTGTTATGCTGTCGTGATAATTTCCCGTATAAATTGTTGTTTTTTGTGAGTTGTTATTTTAAGGATATAAGGGTGGCATTCCACTGTTGTTATTTTGAGGATATAAGGGTGGCATTTCACTGTTGATATTATGTGGGTATGAGGGTGGCATTTCACTGTCGTTATTTTTGTTGGAATGTTGTCTGGGCGGAGCGATAAGGGTGGCTATAAGAGCGATAAGGGTGGAAATAGGAGCGATAAGGTTGGTTATTGATATTGTCTGGGCGAGCAATAAGGGTGGCTATAGGAGCGATAAGGGCGTAAATAGGAGCGATAAGGGTGGCTATTGTCAGGGACGATATGTGATGATGTGGAGTTGTGGTGTTGGTGATTTTCATGTGATGTTGTGATTTTCTTTTGTTTATTTTATACCTTGTGCAATTTGTCTTGTTGTTGGTAAATTGATAACAATCTGATTTATGTTGAAATTGAGAGCCTGTGGCTATTTCCAGGCGGATTATATATGAAATGTGGGCAGGAGGTGTTGTGATTAAATGATAAAAATATTGGCACGTGAATTGTCCGTCCAGCTGTGATAGGAAAAGTGGGCACGAGGTGCCAGGAAAATATGATGATTAATATGAAAATGGGATGAGACTCGTGTTTACGAAAGATATGAAAATAGGCTGAGACCCGTATTTTTATGATTATGAAATTAGGTATCACATGGTGACTTTTTAATAGAAAGAATTATATTCAAAATATTTAATTGAAAAAGAGTTTTATTCGTAAGAAGTATATGTGAAAGATATTTAATTGAAGAACTTGATTTAACTGGGTGTAATTATATTTATTAATTGTTGAGCGATATTAATGGTGATTGTATTGACTTACTGTGTATATCACTTGGTTGTTATATGTTGCCCTTATTGTTATATGTTTCCTATTATTTGTATATTATATTGTACAGGTTATTAGACTAGTGAGTGTCTTGACTGTACCTCGTCTCTACTCCACTGAGGTTAGTCTTGATACTTACTAGGTACCGACCGTGGTGTACTCGTACTATACTTATGCACATTTTTATGCAGAGCAAGGTATTGGAGCTATCAGACTCGGACATAGTTAAAGTGTGATCATAAGGATTCAAGGTAGAGTTGCTTGGTCGTCGCAGTCCCTTGGAATCTTTTTATTTCATTATACTGTTAATTTGTAATCAAACAGTATTGTATATGTCACGACCGAATTTCAGTTATAGGTTGTGATGGCGCCCAACACTACAGATGGGCAAGCCAACTTAATAAATTAAACATATATTGACAAAATTTAAAACCAAGAAATTAATAAAATACCAAATTCTACCAATGTGTGTGCCAAGACCTAGTGTCACAAGTGTATGAGCATCTAGTAGATTATACAAAGCCTCAAATACTGTCTGAAATAAAAATAGACAGAATGAAAAATACAAGGAGAGACACTAGTAGCTGCAGAACGGCTCAAAAAGGCAGCTCACCACTATGCCACTGGATAATGTGGGTGTAAGACGATAGGTCCCCCACTAGTACTTGCCTCAGGTCCTGCACAAAAAGTGCAGCAAGTGTAGTATGAGTACATAAACAACGTGTAGCCAGTAAGTATCAAGCCTAATCTCAAAGTGGTAGAGACGAGATGGCCGACTTTGATACTCACTATGGGCCAATAATAATAATTGAAATACAACTAGAATATCTAAATCAGCATGATTCACAGAATTTATAATAATTTATTTAACCAGCAGAAATAATCAAATTCCTTCAAATGCAACAATTCTCAATATATTAATTAAATTACTTCAATTCAAATAATTTCTAATTTATCAATTAAATCTCATTTACAGGAATAACAATTAATTCCTTAATAAGCTGGAATAATAATTCATTAAATTCCAAGGATTTTCCAATTTCTCAATTAGCTTCGCAAGCTGAAATACACTATTAAAGTATCGTGTAATTATAATTATTAAGCACGATTTCTACCGAGGATGTACGGCCCAATCCAGAGTGTCGTGTACACTGTCGAGGGACGTGCAACACGATCCATAGATGCATCTATCCCTCTGAGGCGTTCGGCCTGCTCCACAAGAAAGGAGGACATTTTCTTATGTACCTACGGAAGGAGAGTATATTTATTATAAGATAAATTCGGGAGGAAGAACAATTTCTTTTAATAATTAATTAATTTAAACATAAAATCAAGCATATGAGATTTCCATCCTTTAATATCTTTATCTAACAATTCACAATATGTTCATATATATATCCATTAATATTAATTAAACAAAGAATACAATATACACAAGTTATTCATGCTTTGAGTCCTAAACTACCCAGACTTTAGCATTAATAGTTGCTACGCACGGACTCTCGCCACCTCGTGCATACGTAGCCCCCGCAATTAGCAACAATTATTCAATTTAATCCCTATGGGGTAATTTTCCCCTCACAAGATTAGACAAGAGACTTACCTCGTCTCAAAGTCCACTTTTCGATTATCGCATCGCGTAAAATTCTCGATTCGATGCCGAAAAATCCGAAACTATCCAAAAGTTATATAAAATACGTGCTCGGATTCTGGAAATTTTTGGATGAAAATGTTACCCATAATCTCAAGAACTTAAATATATAATTTCTACCCAATTCCATAGCTATTTTCGTTTTTAAAATCTCACTTTTCTAAAATCTAGGTTTTTTTATCTAAATTTTTGATTTATATGATTTACTAGTTTTAATCCATCTATAATCTATGTATTTAACTCAAGGGGTGTGGAATTAACTTACATTCAATTGCTAGTTGAAAACTCCTCACAAAGAGCTCTGAAATCGCCCAACAATGGATGAAAAATAGAAAGCAATGGACTGAGTTTTCGTCCGTTTTTAAGGTTCTGCCCAGAGAGGTTTTTCGCGCCTGCGGAAGGAGTACCGCACATGCGGCTTTCGCACCTGCGGAAATTCCTTCTTTTCCTGGTTCCGCAC